>NC_081566.1:1869552-1872984 GCF_022355385.1 Mustela nigripes | reverse complement strand
CGGGACGGACGACGCGGACACGGCGGGACGGACGACGCGGACACGGCGGGACCGGATGGCGCGGACACGACGGCCGGAAGCCGCGGGTTCCAGAAGCGTCGGAGGCGGAGCCGCTCGGGCCTGTCCGCGGCAGCGAGCCCCGCGCTGTGCCTGCCCCGCGGCCGGAGCCCCGCGCGGACCTGCTCCGACGGCGCCGCTGTGCGCACAGCGCGGGAAGGACGCGCCGCCCGGTCCGGAGAGAAGCCGCATCGCCCTCCTTCCTCGCGGTTGGGATGCGGAGTGTGGGTCCCGCGTCCGTGAGACCCGCAGGCGGGAGCCCAGGAAGCTTGAGGTCGGGGAGGCAGGGCGGGTGTCCAGGGAGGTGACGGGCGCGTTGCCTTTGGGGACCGGAACGAGCGAGTCGTGCCTGGGGACGCGGACGAGGCCTCGACGCACCACGTCTGTCCTCCGGCGGGACGTTCCCACCTTCCTCCTGCTGCTGCTGACCCGGGGGCCGGCGACCGGGGGGCTCAAGCGCTCATTTGCCTGCAAGTGTGAATCGGGCCACATTTGATATTACGGCATGACTTTTTTTTTTTTTAAAGATTTTATTATTTATTTGAGAGATAGAGAGAGAACATGAGAGGGGAGGGGAGGGTCAGCGGGAGAAGCAGACCCCGGGCCGAGCAGGGAGCCCGATGTGGGACTCGGTCCGGGACTCCAGGATCCTGACCTGAGCCGAAGGCAGTCGCTCAACCCACTGAGCCGCCCAGACGCCCACAGCATGACTTTTCTTACGGACATTTTTTTAGACAGTTTTAGGTTCACAGTAAACATAAGAGGAAGGAACAGAGATTTCCCATTTACCTCCTGTCCCCACAGGTGCACGGTCTCCCCCATTATCAGTGTCCCCGCCAGGGTAGTGTGTTGAGGGTCACTAATGGAATCATACCGACACATCATAATCGCCCCAAGTCCACAGTTTTCGTTCGGGTTCA
Organism: Mustela nigripes; assembly: GCF_022355385.1. Taxonomy (NCBI): domain Eukaryota; kingdom Metazoa; phylum Chordata; class Mammalia; order Carnivora; family Mustelidae; genus Mustela; species Mustela nigripes. The sequence goes on along the minus strand of NC_081566.1, from coordinate 1,872,007 downwards.
CCCTTGGTATGGGTACATCTTGTGGGTTTGGACAAGCAAAAATGGCATGTAACCATGATCACAATGTCATACAGAGTATTTTCACTGCCTTAAACATTTCTGAGTTCTACGGATTCATCCTTCTTTTTCCCGAACCCGTGGAAACCATTGGTTTTTTACTGTCATTTTGCCCTTTCCAGACATCATATAATTGCAATTATACAATATGTAGCCTTTCCAGACTGGTTTCTTTTACTCAGTAGTGGTATTTAAGGTTCCTCTGTGCCTTTTCATGGCTTGATAGCTCATTTCTTTTTATCATTGAGTAATGTTCCATTGTCTGGATGGACCAGTTTATTAATCCATTCACTGGATGAAGGACGCCTCGGTTGTGCCCAAGCTCTGGCGATTATGAACGAAGGTGCTGTAAGCATCTCTGGTTTCTGTGTGAATGTGAGTTTTTGATGCCTTTGGGTAAATACCAAAGGAAGTGTTTACTGTGTTATGAAAGGGTGTCCATACTCTTATGAGGAATACCAGACTGTCTTCCAGAGCGGCTGTACCATTTCATGTCCCAGCAGCAACGTGTCAAAGTTTTTGTTGCCAGCAGCTGCCATTCATGATTTCGGCCATTCTAACAGATGTGCAGTGGTGGCTCCTTGTTATTTTAACCTGCATTTTTTGGAAGACATATGACATGGGGTGTCTTTTCATATATTTATCTGCACCTGTATATATTCTTTTTCTAAAATTCTTATTGATTGATTGATTTTAAAGACTTTGTTTATTTGACAGAGCGAGCAAGCTCACAAGCAGGAGGAACAGCAGAGGGAGAAGCAAGCTCTTCACTGAGCAGGGAGTCCAATGTGGGTCTCGATCCCATACCCTGGGATCATGACCTGAGATGAAGGTGGATGCTTAACCGACTGAGCCACATAGGCGCCCCTATAACTGTATATATTCTTAGTGAAGAGTCTGTTAAGGTTTTGGGACATCTAAAAAAATTAACATAAAATATATGATTTGTTTCAAGGGTACAGGTCTGTGATTCATCAGTCTTACACAATTCACAGCACTCACCATAGCACATACGCTCCCCAGTGTCCCTCACCCAGCCACCTATCCCTCCCATCCCCCAGCAACCCTCAGTTTGCTTCCTGAGATTAAGAGTCTCTTATGGTCTCCCTCCCTGGTTTCATCTTGTTTCATTTTTCTCTTCCTTTCCCTATGATCCTCTGTCTTGTTTCTCAAATTCTTCATATCAGGGAGATCATATGAGAATTGTCTTTCTCTGCTTGACTTATTTGCTCACATAATACCCTCTAGTTCCATCCATGTTGTTGCAAATGGCAAGATTTCATTTCTTTTGATGGCTGCATAGTATTCCATTGTGTATATCTACCACATCTTCTTTATCCATTCATCTGCGGATGGACATCTCGGTTCTTTCCATAGTTTGGCTATTGTGGACATTGTTGCTATAGACATTCGGGTGCGCGTGTCCCTTTGGATCACTACATTTGTATCTTTAGGGTAAATAACCAGTAGTGCAATTGCTGGGTCATAGGGTGGCTCTATTTTCAAATTTTTGAGGAACCTCCATGCTGCTTTCCAGAGTGGCTGCACCAGCTCACATTCCCACCAACAGTGCAGGAGGTCCCCCTCTCTCCGCCTCCTCATCAACATCTGTCATTCCCTGACTTGTTGATTTTAGCCATTCGGACTGGTGTGAGGTGGTGTCTCATTGTGGTTTTGACGTGTATTTCCCTGACGCCGAGTGATGTGGAGCATTTTTCACGTGTCTGTTGGCCATCTGGATGTCTTCTCTGCAGAAATGTCTGTTCATGTCCTCTGCCCACTGGTCTTGGCTGGACGTTCCTGCTGATCTTCTGGGGGAGGGGCCGTGGCCGTGATTCTCAATTGTCTTTGCCGCAGGCGGAACCGCACCGCCCTTGCCAGGGGCGGGGCTAAGATGTGCTCCGGTTCGCGCTCGGAGCTTTTGTTCCCTGAGCGCTTTCCGTACCGCGGTGGACGACGGGAAAGAAGATGGCGGCCCCGGTCTCCGCCGGAGGAACCCAGAGGTCGGCAGCTCCTCAGCGCGACTTCGGACAAAGGCCGTCGGTCCCTCCCATCTCCCGGTCTGGTCTCGGGCCACGCTCCGAGCGCCCCGGCCGGTGACCGAGCGGTTCTGTCTCTGGCGCGGCCCGTGTGGCGCCTCCGGACCCCGCGGATCCTGCCGCGCGGCCTCGCCGCTCCCCTGCAAGAGGACGGAGGGTCCCCCGGCCCCGCCGCTGTGGGGTCCCCGCTGGGACCGCGGCGCACGGAGCGCCCGAGCGGAGAACGGACTCCCCCGTCGGTCTCCGCCCCCGGCCGCCCGGCCCCGGGAGCTCTGCCGCCCTCAGACACCCCCGTCCTCCGGCGACCCCGAGCGACCCGCGACCCCACGGTCCCCGCGAGGCCCGCACCCCGCGGCGCC
>NC_081566.1:1846027-1866552 GCF_022355385.1 Mustela nigripes | reverse complement strand
ATTTACACATATTAATGTATAATGTATTTATTATATATTAATAATATATTAATTAATATAGCAAGAATATAGAATATATTTATTATATTATATATTAACATATATTAAATTTATATATAAATGTAATTTTAAATATATATATTTATTTTAAATATATATGCATATATATATTTCTTCTCCCATTGGTGTGGTGAGTTTTTATGTCTGATTCTTGAAGATTCTCCAGCACTTGTTTTGAACCTTCTTTCCCCTTCCTAAGTAAGCTAGTGCTTCTTACCCCCAGCTTAGATTTTGAGCTCTGGCCAAGCAAATGTGCTTTCCTCTGCCCCTGACACATTCCTTACGCCATGTGTACCTCATGTCACCTGCAAAGCTAGTGCTCTTTTCATTCAACAAATGTTTTTACAAGTCCCTCTGATGTGTCAGACACTGTTCTAGGCCCTGGGGATACAGCACCGAACCAAACAGTTTCTTCCCTCTTAGAACTCATATCCTGATAGAATGTTCCTTCAAAACTCTGTTACAAATGTGTATTTTGTTACATTCTTTACTCATTAATCATATCTGTTTCTTAGTTCTCTGTTCAATTCTGGTATGTTTAATTGGATCAAGATTAATTATGTTTTCTTTACGTCTGTTATTCCTTGTTCAGAACCTTTAGGAGACTGTGAAGATTGGATCTATGTTTTCTTTGGTATTTCTCCATAGCTTTTGCCCTACACAATGAAAACTCAATAGATATTGATGGCCACAAAAACATTTACCTTAACGGTAACACAGTGTTTCACATCGATCATACCATGCTTCGAATGGCATATAACACCATGAGGTCATTGCGTAATTATGTGTTTGTTTCAGTCTTGTCAAAGCCCTCATATTTGAAGCACCCTATGATTATTAAACACCATCAGCTGAGTATCCTTGTGTACAGAACATGATCTAAGTAAATTTCATAATCCTGCAGCATTTAGTTTTGTAAATTACTCTTTTTTTTTTTTTTTTAAAGATTTCATTCATTTATTTGACAGACAGAGATCACAAGTAGGCAGAGAGGCAGGCAGAGAGAGAGAGAGAGAGGGAAGCAGGCTTCCCGCGGAGCAGAGAGCCCGACATGGGGCTCGATCCCAGGACCCTGAGATCATGACCCGAGCCAAAGGCAGCAGCCCAAACCACTGAGCCACCCAGGCGCCCCTGTAAATTACTCTTTTTTAAAAAAAATAGTTTTTTTTTTAAAATAGCTTAAGCTATGTATGGAGGATTTCCCAGAAGTAGCTCTTCCTGTGGTAAAAGATTACCTTTTTGATATGAAAGAGAATACTTAAAGTATGTTGTTATTCCTGTCCTTATATTACTTCTCCCATAGAAACATAAATGTTAGCTTTTAGGAAATTATCCCATGATAAAAAGGAGTGGGCAATACATTTTAAGGATATATAATTATACAGAAATAGAAAAAGAAATATGGATTTCTAAAATATGGTGATTAAATTTCACTTGGAAGAATTTTGGGGAAAAATGAGGTTATGAAATAAAATCTTAGAAGCTACCAAATTTGTCTAAAATAGAGAAGTGAGCAGAAAGTATTACATTAGGAGAAAAGTGATTAGGAGCCAAAGGTCTAGATTCTACCTCAAATCTGCAAATGACTGATTCTGTGGTCTTGGTGTTGTCATCTTTAAGTGGCAAGCTCAGTCTGGATTACTTCTCGCTTCTTTTCGGCTGTAACCGTGAGCCTGTATAATTCACACTCATGTCTTGCAGATTTCCTTGCACGTGATGGAACCAATGGCTGGACTTACCACTATTCTGAAAAACCCATGAACTGGGCAAAGGCTAGAAGGTACTGCCAAGAAAATTACACAGATTTAGTTGCCATACAAAACAAGGGGGAAATTGAGTACCTGGAGAGGACACTTCCCTTCATCAACACTTACTACTGGATAGGAATCCGGAAGGTCGAAGGGATATGGACTTGGGTGGGAACCAACAAGTCTCTTACCAAAGAAGCAGAGAACTGGGGAAACGGAGAGCCCAACAACAGGAAGTCCAAAGAGGACTGTGTGGAGATCTACATCAAGAGGGTCAAAGACGCAGGAAAGTGGAATGATGACTCTTGCTACAAACAAAAGAGAGCCCTCTGTTACACAGGTAAGGAGGGGCCAAAGTGGGGAGAGCGATGGGACTCATCCCAGAGGGATGGCAGGGAGGGAAGCAGCTTCCAGCACATTCTAAAAATAAGTCCAGTCCTCTAGAAAAAGAATAATAAAATAAAATAAAAATCAGGTCCTCTCTGTGCATTTTTGGTGTGTGAGGCTGCTCCTAACACCCAGAAATGACACCTCAAAATCCACTTCTGTCAGTATGTAAGTGTGTGTAAGAAGTAAGGCAGGGAAGTGGAAGCAGAGATGGATCTGGCTGGGAGTTCTGGCTCACGTGACCTCCGTTTCCTCACTGTAAGGTCGGGGCTTTATGCTCATGCCTCCTTCTTGGCTTAATGTTATATCCTTCCATAGCAGGAAATACTGCTGTGTTTCGTTATTTGTGGAGGATGGAGATTTCTGTTTTCAGCTCCAAAACAGCCAGTGTTTTCCCAAGTCATATGTCAACAGTGAAAACACAGTTCATTTGCTCTCTTGCATATTGGGCTCTCTACTGATTTAGCAAGTGCAGACTTCTTTCTTTCTCTAGTACTTTCTATAAAGGAAGGGATTGCCAGGCATACTGCAGAAATGGTTGAGGCTAGGTCATCACTAACCTACTTAAAACATTTAAAACAAAGCGATTCCAAGGGTTTCAGAGTACAAACTAAGTTTCCCCAAAATGCTATAGAGTATTGGCATTGGCAAATTCATTCTATGCATATGTCTGTGGCTATACGGCCAGAATATCCCATAAATTAAAAGATTCTAGCATATGGTTTTATTGCAAAACAGCTATGAATGTGCAAATAAACCTTTCCTGTTCATTCAAATAGTTGCAGCCAAAAACTTACCTATACCTGAAGAAATGACTATGAGGACTAAGAAGTAATCATGTTAAAATAATTTATTTCTGGCCCCTACACCCCCTTAAAGCTTCTTGTCAGCCCTGGTCGTGCAGCAACCATGGAGAGTGCGTGGAAACCATCAATAATTCCACCTGCAGCTGTGATGTGGGCTTCTACGGGTCTCAGTGTCAATTTGGTAAGCCCCTTCCTGACTTGATTCTTGCTGTGTATAGTCACAGGGGTCCCTGTAGCTTGTGGAGGTTGACTGGGACAAAATGATACTAGCCATTCCGAGAAATGAGAACTTTCGATCAGAAGAATATGCTTGCACAATGTGGTTATGTTTCCTGAATGGTTTCATAAGTCAGCATGAAACTTCAGTCCACTTCTAGCAAACCGCCCAAAGAAGGCAGTTGGTAGATTCCTGTTCTTAGGGGACTCAATCCTGCCAACTTGTCGGTTTCATTAGAAGTCCAAACCTTGAAAGAAACATTGTCATTTATAGTTAGGAGGGTAAATTACCTAGTAGGTACTCTTAATTTCTATGTAGTCCTCAAAATTATGACAAGGCGAGGCTGAAAAGAAAAGTTCACATAATGATACAAAATATAGGTGAGAGAAATATGGTAATAAATCCAACACATTTATTTGGGCTATGATTTTGGGGGATAGAAAAGCAAATCTATTACAAATTCTGCCCATAAAGGATTTGCAATTAGCTAGTGGAAGTGATATATGCTCATAATTTCATTTGATGGAAAGCAAGGTAAGTTGGAATTAAGTACCTAACGAAAGAATCTGGCCTTTACTTGACAGCAGGAGGCCACTTAGTATCTTAGCACCTGCATTTGGGCACTATTCCTAGAAGCAATGTGTAAGATGGACTGGAGAACAGAAAGAGAAGATGGACAGAATCGGTAGGAAATCATTCACAGTCATGGTGGTAGAAACAGAAAGCAAAGAGTACATAGACTCAAAGTCAGGGAGTCTTTGACCCAGTCAACTCACTACTGAAAGAAATGTCAAATCCTTTGACTGATATTGATTGAGTTTCAAAACTATGGTTGAAGCATCTGGTGCACAGTATAGAAAATTCTAAGAAGAGAAAAGCAATGTCTGTAAAGGGTAAAGAATTAAAGCCAAAATAAATTTCAATGCCAACCAACCGGAATAGGTCTTACTCATTTCACTCAATTCTCACCCAATACTTTCACTCTACTGCTGAAGTTTATTTTTATTATTTATTTATTTATTTATCCTTAATATTTTTATATTTTATTTTTTAAGTTCTTATATCATTGGCATGTCCATTTCACTCTTTCAAACGTTTTACTTTTTTTTTTTTTTTTTTTGGTCTCAGCTTTCATTTTATTATTCTTTTCTGGCCTTCTTTCTACCTCTAATCATTTCTCCTTGCGTTTCTTCATGGGCACTTACTTGCCCAAGCCCTTATGCTACCATTATTTCTCATTTTATGTCATTCTGTCTTTCGTCCAGGGATTCTACATGACCCCACTTTGGTTAAACTTACCAACTTCTGTGGACTCACAAATTCATGTGAGCTTTGGACTGACAAATCTTTGTCCAGCCCTGAATTCCAAATATGCTAAGCATATCTTTTGCGATGCCCCAAAGATTATAAAATCAGTTGTCCTGGCCAGCTTTCCTTTTTGTGTTTCTATCTCATTATGGGGCACCACCATTTACATGAGTACTCTGGTATGAAGCTCGTTCACCTCCCTTTACATTTATGCAAAGTAACACAATGCTCATTTTTATAACTTACTGTTTCCCTAATATCCTCCTATTTATCAATGCTGCTACTAGTGCCCCCATTCCTCCTAGATTGTTGCTTTAATTTCTTAGTTGAGTTTTACCAGGTTAAATTAGCTCCACTTAAAAATACTGTTCATGCTATAGGTAGGCTGATTAATCAAAAACAATCAAACGAACATCACACATATATCCACCTTTTAATTTCTAACTATTGTTTGTCCTACAGGGTGAAACCTGAACTTCTCCAGCTTAGAGAAATGCTTAATACATAATAGGTACTCATTTAATGCCTGAAAAAAGATAACAGCATTTTGCCTTAGCTCCTACCTTTCTTTCTTTTTTTATTTTTAAATGATTTATTTATTTATTTGACAGACAGAGATCACAAGTAGGCAGAGAGGCAGGCAGAGAGGAAGGGAAGCAGGCTCCCCGCTGAGCAGAGAGCCCAATGCGGGGCTCGATCCCAGGACCCTGGGATCATGACCTGAGCTGACGGCAGAGGCTTTACCTCACTGAGCCACCCAGGCGCCCCTTCCACCTTTCTTTCTAATCTCATTGACATCATCCCCTGCATCCTCTTTCCTTCTAGTAACATCACAAAGCTTGTCGTTCTCCACACTTTTCATGTGTGCTTCGTATCCCACTGACTTGCTCATGGTTTTCTCTCTCATTTTGACATGGCTAACACACCTGTTCATCTTTAAGACATAGTTCAGGAACCATTTTTTTTTCCCCAGAACGCTTTCTTTGGACCCTAAGGCAAACTAAGTCTCCCTATCCCCTGTTTCAATTGCTGCACATGTTTCTTTGTTGTTTGCTCCACATTCGTTGGAGTCATCCATGCGCTTGTCTGTAGTCCCTGGGAGACTGACGCTTGAGATCAGTAAGTACTATTTACTGCTTCCTATGGCAGATTGAGACTAGGCCTGGAGTATATTAGGCATGTGCTTACAGGTATGAGTTAAATTGGAGAAAGTAAGTTAATTTGGACTTGTACTGTATATAGAAAATATAAAAATTTTCTAATGCTTCTAGTCCATTCTTCATTGAAATCTCAAAACTAAGGTCACAATGATGGTTCAAATGTGATCATCAATAGGACACAAGACTTGAAGTACTTCCTCAAATGGCATGGCAGGCCCTACAAATGTGAAATCACTATTTCTAAGGCTCAGTTTGGTCTACTGTGAACCACAAGTCAGTTTGATCTACTGTGAACCACAAATCAGGGACATAGTCTCTGAAGGGGCTGAAGGTAGGACCTAGAAAGGGTGAAGACAGACTCAAGGCTGATGCTTCCTAAAGCCTCCCCACTCTTTTCCACATCTCCTGCTCCCAGCATTCTAATATACCTAGGAACTCTGATGTGACAGCTATTTCCAAACTGAGCTAATCATTCCCATGTAAACCTATGTAGTTTTAAACATTCAGATAATGCCAACAATAATAAAAAGACTTAGCTTAGTGTTTAATTAGGACTTCCTATGATCCAGGTTCTCTTCTAAGGCCTTGACTTACATTAGATCTTTTAATTTCCACCCCAGCTCTAGGAAGTTAATAGTCATTATGATTACTCTTTCTTCCTTCTTTTTTTTTTTTTTAAGATTTTATTTGTTTATTTGAGAGAGTGAGAGAGCATGAGCAGGGGGCGGGGGAGAGGCAGAGGGAGAGGGAGAAGCAGGCTCCCCAAGGAGCAAGGAGTCTGATGTGGACTTGATCCCAGGACCCTGGGGTCGTGACCTGAGCCAAAGCCAGAGGCTTAACCCACTGAGCCACCCAGGCGCCCATGATTCCTCTTTCACAGATGAAGAGACCGAACCTGGAAGGGTTAATTCACCATGTGCCAAGGCAGAGCTAGGAGTAAAACCCAGACATCAAGTCCTCTTCACACCAGCCAGTACTGTTTCTTTTCTTACTGCAGTGATTCAGTGTGAGCCTTTGGAAGCCCCTGATTTGGGGACCATGGACTGTCGTCACCCCCTGGGGAACTTCAGCTATTCCTCCAGGTGCACCTTCAACTGCTCTGAGGGAACAGAGCTCATTGGGATTGAGGAAACCACTTGTGGACCTTCTGGAAACTGGTCATCTCAAGAACCAAACTGTGAAGGTGAGTAACTCTTCAAACCAGAGGTTTTGTCATGGCCTCCTTGGGTTTACGGACTAAGAAAATGCAGTAGAGATTTGCTAAGAAGTCTTTGTCCTCTTTGGAACACAGTTTAATCTAACTTAGATCACACTGTGATGCTTTTTAAAGGGATTATTGTTGCTTAAATTGAAAAGAAAAACCACAAACAAAAAAAACAACCAAATACCTCTGAAACCATCTCACAGTATATACACAATTTTCAATAATACATGGTGTGGCTGTGAAGTGTGTAGGCCTGATGATTCACTGACCTGTACCCCTGGGACAAATAATACAGTATATGTTGATAAAAATAATTAGCAAAAATAATAATACGTGGTGTGATTATACTGTTTTATTTTAGTTTTCTCATTGTCATGGCATAAATTGTCAGTCTTGTTGAACCTTAGTTAAATGTTGGTTGTTCTGTTCTCTCAGTAACCCTTTTATTGTGTCATCTTCTTGAACACCAACCAAATTCCTTCCCAGGGGGTTGACAGTTTTGGTGTTCTGGTTTTGGGGGGTTTTGCTGTTTTTTTGTTTTAAAGTGGGCTCCACGCCCTGTGTACTCAACATAGGGCTTGAACTCACAACCCTGACTGAGATCAAGACCTGAGCTGAGACTAAGAGTCAGACACTTAACCACCCAAGCCACCCAGGTGCCTCAGTAGGGTTTTTGATTGTTTTATTTGGTTTATTCTTAAAATCATTTTTACCTTTCCTCCTCTGTGAACTCTCAGGGGAATAACAGCTGCTGTGAAAAACACACAGTCTCTCTCTCTCTCTCTCTCTCTCTCTCTCTCTCTCTCTTTTATTTTTTTTTCATTTGAAATATGGTGGGTTTTTCTTTTTTAACCTTCAAGAAGGCTATCCCTATATGGGAGAAAACTGGTGGCATCTGAACTTGTGAAGTTTTGGTTACACTTTCTACATTTATGCAGTGGATTCACAATTTTAACTGGCTTAATTCTCAAAAAGTTATCAAAATCACATTGAAATCATAGAACTAAGTTGAGCGACCTGCTGAATTTTATAAAAGTTGAGTGACTCGCCTCAGAGAATTGGGGTGTTTGTCAACACTGCTTGCTTTAGATCAAGTGACAGGGTGGGAATGCTGTGCCCTCACTGAGCACATTCCCTGACTGCTCTTGTCCATCTCCATGTCATGTCCAAGGCCATGTAGCATGGTACCCTTCCAGCAGTGCTGGAGAATTACCAGGACTGGAGCAGTAACAACTCCACCCTCTGCCACCTTCCCCCCAGCAAGGGCTGTCAGTGCCCCTGGATTCCCCTCTGACTCACCACTCTCCATTACCATCAGGAAAATAAAGTCTGGGAGCGGCATTATCAGAACTAACTTTTTAGAGATAATAAATGTCTACATTCAGCCAGGTGGTTCCACAGCTGAGTCAAGAGACTTTGGTTAAAAACTTTTGGTCAAGGGAGGGTCTCTGCTCAGAAATACTCAGAAATACTTTCCTTTTTCATCGAAGTGATTCAGTGTGAGCCTTTGGAGGCCCCTAATTTGGGGGCCATCGATGGTAGTCACCCCTTGGGGAACTTCAGCTCTACCTTCACATGCACCCTCAACTGCTCAGAAGGAACGGAGTTAATTGGGGAGAGGAAAGCTTTTTGTGGATCATCTGAAATCTGGTCAAGCCCTAGTCCAAAATGTCAAAGGGAATAAATTTGTCCCGATATAATGAATACTTAAAAATGGAACTGCTAAATGATAAGAGAGTGGGGAAGATAGATTAAACCTTTAAATTTCATTGTTAAGTGTGAATGGCCTAAAGATAAATTTGTACACATTAATTTACTGTAAAATCCTGGGCTGTTCTTATGTCTTCTTTCAGTGACAGCCTTTTCTCTCTTCAGCTGATTTTCAACTCCTATCTTAACAGCTAGGCCCTAGATGCTTAGTGTTAGATGTTTCTATCTTAACAGCTAGGCACTGTCTCTGACTTATTTCTTACTCATTCTTCCATTTCACTACTATCTCATTTGCATTAGTCCATTTAAATATCTCTACAAAGGTCACTAGTGACCCCCTAATTCCCAAAATAGCAGATATTTCTCTGTTATCACTAAGCTGATGCCTTCCTAATCTGTGTATGAGAAGGACCATGTCTTCCTCGTTTCCATGGACGCCCCCCCCCCCTCAACACAGTGCCCATGCTAAATAAGGTGAATTAAAAAGTTGTCCTCTGTTTGGGTCATCTGGGAACTTGAGCCTATTTTCTATTATACATTTGGGTGTGAAGGTGGATGCACCTTGGAAAAATTCATCAAAGTAACACGAAGAATAAGGGACACAGACATTCTACTAATAGATAAAAGTACATTTACTTGATCGGTGGTAACAGAACATAGTTTTTTCATATGGGTAGTTTTTCAATAAAAGTTCCCAAATAAACTCAGCTCACTCTTTCAAGAGGATAGAGGTGTATCCATCTACTTATGTGTAAAGAAACTAGAAATACATGGTAAGTCCACATCACTTGAAAGACAGTTTAGTGTAGGTCCTTGCCATGCAAACAAATACATTTGTTTCCACAGCTGTCTCAAAATAAAAGCATTAATAGTTTCCATTGACAGATAGGTTACCTGGTTCAGATCACTGGCTTTTATTTTTCTTGAAGTCATATTAGACATGTTAGGTCTTCTCAGCATCATTGAGTCCCAACTATTGAACAAGGTCACGGAAATAACTACAACGATGACCACTTTTTGCCAAGATTTTTAGGTACTTCTTCTGGGAGTTCCATGAACTGCAAATCTGGAGATTAAGAATTTATAGGCATTGGGGTAGAAAAGCTTGTCTTGTCTCTCCCTCTGCCGGAGACTCGTCTTGGTCCCTCCCATGCCAGTGTCCTCACCTGTCAAATGACGTCACGTGGGCTCTTACTAGGAGATGTGGGGAGGAACAAAGCCTAACGTCATGAGGTGCTCTGAGCGAGTACTGCTGTGGTCTCATGCTCCGTATCTCTCTTTCAGAAGTGGACAGAAGCTTCTCAATGATCAAGGAAGGCGACTATAATCCTATCTTCATTCCGGTGGCAGTCATGGTTACTGCTTTTGCTGGGCTGGCATTTATCATTTGGCTGGCAAGAAGATTAAAGAAAGGTATGTGAGTTCACCTTCATAGGAAAGTAACACAATTCAAAGTGGAAAAAAATACAGAAACCCATAGGAAATTAAGTATGATCAGTTCAGCTGAAGTGGGATACCAAGTTCTGTGTCCTGTCACCAGCATCCCTGGGGGTGTGTGAAACAGCCCATGCACACTTCCATGAAAACAAGTTGGCTGATTTGTGCTTATCCTCTGACAAACCTTTTAAAAATACCTATTGTCTTCAAGGTACCGTGCCAGGGTGATAACAGACAAATGAGATATTTTAATGGCTCTTTGCTCTTCTTTAATTCTGAAAAAAGGATGCATCATCTCTGTCCTCTAAGACCCTAAATGCCTTTGATCTCAGTGCTACAATTCCACTAGAGAAGGAATCTAATGACCAATAAGGCTTTTAAGGCACTGTTCCCCAAAACCTGAGTCACACACCTGTCTGGCTTCTGACGTGTGGGAATTGCATTGTCCCTGGAAAGAAACCCTCACGTTTTCTCCGCAATGTCTATTCACTGAGGATACAGCTTTAACCCAATGCACAGCATTCTCGCCCCTCCCCCACCCGACTCTGGCCCGGGGAGGAAAAGCGAATGAGGAGGGCTGTTCTGTTCGAGAAGCTGCTGCTTGGACCAATGCAGGGGACAGCACTGGGGAAAACAACAGCCCCACTCCCCTCACCTCCCCGCAAGTGTGTCCAAACCCTAAACCGGGACCGACTTGCTGGTCACAGGCCCACAGTCTGCGGCAGGCCCGGAGTGTGCACCGCCACATCTGGCCAAACTTACCCAGCAGAAACATTTAAGACTAGGAAGTTCAGGGACAAGACCAGCTTTTGAGCTCTCGTTGCTTTAAGTTCAGAGGCCATCGGTGACCTCGAAATAACTGCTAACCAGCTGTTTGGTGTTGCCTTTCTATGGAGTCAGTTCATCGCCATTTTAATTTTACTTCCATTGATTATTTACTCCATATTCTGCTTGGTGAGTGCGGTCTATAAGGGCTGCCCCTCACCCATCCTCACCACCAGTGGCAGGAATATTTACTACCCAACCCTAATGGTCTTCTCCCATGATCTGATCTTTCATCCCCAATTTAAGAATGACACTAGATTAGTTTTATAACCGACCCAGAAAGATGATGGAAGGGGACACTGTTGACATGCAAGCACTTCCTTAGGGCCAAGGGAGGGCACCAAGCAGTTCGAATATCTCTGCTCCTGCTCTTGGGAATTCTGCTAAGACTGGATCCCATCATCGTACAGTACAATATGACGCACTCAAGTACTACTCTAAGGCATGGGAAGAAAGAGGGTTTTTTTTTCTCCCACCACTGATGATCTTTTCCACTGAGATTCCAAAGCCTGACCCCAGTAGTCCTCTTGAAGGGTAGAGAATGCAGTGGCCCATTACACACAGCCCTCTGGGAGATGGGGGCTATTCTCTAAACAACCTTTAAGGTTTGGGGGGCTGTGAGTCACCTTATTAAGGAGCATAGTCCCAAATTCCAAAGTCCTTTAATAACTGTTAGTAGAATCAAAAGACCAGAGTGAAGTTACTTGCATTCAGTAGCAGGGTGTGGGGTGCAGGGCGGGGGTTGGCTGGCAAAGGCGGTTCTCTCAGTAGGGGTGAGAACAGCAGTGGGGTTGTTTTTACACTTTTTTACGTTGGTATCATTTCTGTACAAGATCTCAAACTGATAACGTGAAAACTACATGCCCCTGCTGTGGGATTAAGTGTGGGGCAAACAGGAAACAGATAACGGGCAGTGAGGCTAGATACACGTATGCCAGCAAAGAGAACAGAAGCCCCAAAAATCACTCACTCTGTAGGGGAGTCGGGTGCCTTTAATGTAGCATTTTAATAGACTTCATCTGCGGAACGTCTTCTGCTAGCTCCAATTTTCAAGTGACTTCATCTTCCAAAGATTGCAATTGTCACTTAGTTCTTTGCAACAAGAAGAATGTTTTTACTATAGAAACGGTGTTAGGGTGATGGTTAGGTTCCCAGGCTAACCTCCCAGAGCTTTTCTGACAGTGTAGCTGACACATTTACAAGAAAAAAAGTTAAATGCAGTAAGTCTCATGTGTATAGTAGTTATCAACTCCAAGGATGTCACAGGTGTTTGGGGTGTAGCAAGCTGGAAAAAGAAGACAGGCGAATATATTTTTTTTTTAAGATTATTTATTTATTTATTTGACAGAGAGAGATCACAGTAGGAGAGAGGAAGGGAAGAGATCACAGAGAGAGAGGAAGGGAAGCAGGCCCCCTGCTGAGCAGAGAGCCCGATGTGGGACTCGATCCCAGGACCCTGAGATCATGACCTGAGCCGAAGGCAGCGGCTTAACCCACTGAGCCACCCAGGCGCCCCAGGCGAATATTTAAAACCTAGTTACCCAGTGAAACGACTGTGTTCTTGACTCCTGTCCTGTCCTCAGAGAAATCTACTAAAACTACAGTTTGGCACCTGCCTTAATAGCCTTGATATCCATGTTTTGCTTCATTGTTCTGGAAGAGAAATAAATCCAGGCTCCAGAAATACATGTCCCTCTGAATGGGCTTGCCTAGAAACACGTTTGTCCCCTAGATAATCATCCTCTCATAAGTCATTATCATTGCCCCCTTTGGTAAATAAGGAAACTGAGGCAGGGATTTTAAGGCCAGATGTCTCACATCCCATGTTGGCAGGGGCCAGAATCGGAGATCAGATCCCCACCCTCACAGGACCTCAACAGTGGCAGTCTTCAGATTAATGAGGCTCTCTGTTTTCTCTTGGTTGGAAGAATTCCCCACCCAAACCAACCCACAGGGTTAGAATAGGACACGAAACTGAACACGTGTCCCTTAGTTCCTTTTTCTTCAAGCAGACCTCTCTCAGTAGTAACAGATTCTTGCCCGCATTTTGTTATGTGTGTCATTGGTCCTAAAAGGAAAATGTATTTATATGAAGATAAACAGAGCCTGAAGTTAGCTCAGATTTCATTCTCCTTGGTCAAATGTCTTCAGCCCATGTTATCAGAAGGCTGAAATTTTGGAGGAAATGTGTAAAAGAGTAAAGCCTAACATTTTAAATGCTTAAAACAACATCTGAGCACTGTGTGTGTGGTAGGCCCTGGCCTAAATACTTGGAATACATTTTATTTTACCAACTCGGTGTGGAAGATGTGGTTATCACGCTCCTTCCACAGATGGAGGAACTGTGGCCGGAGAGACTAAGCCGCTATCCGGACACACAGCACAGCTGATAAAGCAGGTTTGCACCCAGACTGGATGATTCTAGAGCTTCACGTAATCACCACAGAAGCATAGTGCTTCCCAGCGATTTGTTTGTTTCTCAAAAAGATATATTTTTCTTTTTTTGTTTTATTTCCTCTGGAGTCTAACTCTGCAGTTTGTTCATTAATCTACTTAGTTACACTCTTTTGTCTTTGGAAACAATGTAAGATGGTTTATGAAATGCATTCCACATAGTAAGTTAAAAATCAGTTTAAAAATAGGTAAGAAAAGGAAGGCTAAAATTAGGGGAATAAAAAGAAGTTAGAGCAAGAAGTGGAGTTGGGACACAAGAAGGTAGGTCATGAAATCCTGTACACTTGCTAGGAAAGGGTCTTAGCTCAGGGTCTGGTTCCCGGCAGCCAATCAAAGAAGGGAGCGCAACTGGTCATGATGTCGCTGTGTTTGTAAGGTTAAAAACACATCAGGTACTCAGATGAGTGAGTAATTCCTACCACTGGGACCCAAGTGAAATTTCTTTGTGGATTCTCCCAGAGGAGGTGGTGTGAGACGTCATGACACATACTTCCAGCCCCAAGTCTCTTAGGGGGGAATCTGAAGGTGAGCTAAGATGGCAGGCGGGAGGGGGTCAGCACGTGCCTGGGTGGAGTGGGTCTGCCTGTCCGGCAGTTGGAGCTAGACTTCTGTCTTTACGACCAGCAGAGAGGATGGGATGGAATGCAGAAGCGTCTGTGTCAATGTGTCTGTTGCGCACGAGTACACACCAGTTTGAATTAGCACACAGAGCCAGCATCTCAAATCTCCTTACACACAGATGGGGTTCACCAACAAATACGCAATACACCCCAAAAGCCAATTTTGGGAATGGGACTCTGCTTTTGCTCTTACTTAAAAAAAAAAAAAAAAAAAAGGAACTATCTGTTCTCGCTGATGCCATTTTTCTGTTTCTTCTATTTTTAGGTAAAGAGTCCCGGGAAAGGTAAGTTTCATCAGCGAGAAGTTTCTACATCTGTTGATCTTTTCTCCACCTTCCTTGAGATACTTCCTGTTACAGTCAGACATGTCAACTCCTTGGTAGCTACATGAGGTCTCACTCAAATGCAGTTTCCGTATAAAGTGATAATCTACTAGCCTCTTTTAAAAACTGTGCTTCTGGCTTCTATGTGTGTGAGTGGTTTTGCTTTAGGGTCAAGGGATTAGAATGAATGAATGAATGAACAAATGATAACCTGTTAAGAAAGGACAGCTACGTGAAGGGAGCTCTTTCTGATAAGCCCTGAATTTTCTGTAAGGATTGGAAGCACGACGATGTGTCTCTTCTTGTCCTAGGAAAATATAAGGGCAATACCAAATACAGTGTTTGTGAAACATTCATCAAGCATTTATTGAGAAACCAATAAATCCCAGGCCCTAAAAAGGTATAATTCTGGACCCCAGGCCTCCGCACCTGCTGCAGGAAAGTCAATGACTATTTCTCTGATAAGCGTTGACCTTCAGAAATGTGGAAGAGGTAGGGAACATGAATTCTGCCTGTGGCTTCCCCAGTGAGGCCATTCCTTTTAGCCTGGTCTTGGCCCTCAGACTCTTAACTACAGGGAACAAACTGAGGGTTGCTGGAGGGGACGGGGGTAGGAGGAGATGGGGTAACTGGGTGACGGGCATTAAGGAAGCACATGTGATATAATGAGCACGGGATGTTGTAGGCAACTGATGCGTCACTAAATTCTACTCTATATGTCAACTAAATTGAATTTTAAAAATTTTCTTTAATTTATTTGACATACAGAGATCACAAGTAGGCAGAGAGGCAGGCAGAGAGAGAGGGAGAAGCAGGCTCCCCACGGAGCAGAGAGCCCCATGCGGGGCTCGATCCTAGGACTCTGGGATCATGACCTGAGCCGAAGGCAGAGGCTTTAACCCACTGAGCCACCCAGGTGCCCCTAAATTGAATTTAAATAAAATATTAAAAAATGAGAAATGGGGGAGATATAAGGCAACATAAGCCAGATCATAACTTATAAGCCCTATTAAGGAGGTCTTTGGGCGTAAAGCAGGTGAATGCCGTGCTGAAATTTTCACCTTACAAGGATCATTCTGCAAATAGGGGAGTTGGGTGAGCCCGGAGGCGAAGAGCAGTTCTGGAGGCACTTGGAGTTATTAGGTTAAAGCTGATGGTTCCCATCTAGAGAAAGAACAGTGAGTTTGAGTTCTGAGGTAAGAGGTAAAATCAAGTGAATGTGGTAATTAATTGGCGAAGTGAGAGAGACAACAATCAAAGAGGTCATCGCGGGTTTGGTCAGGAACAAGTGGGTGGTCACTGTCTACTCTGTACTATTTGCTGAGAAGGGAACCCGGAAGAATGAGAGTGAGGGTGCAGGTGAAGGTGACAGGTTCGGTTCTGTCTGTGTTGAGCTTTAGGCATCTGGGGCTCACCCACAGTTCATTGGTTCAGTTTGTTGCACAGCGGCCACCTTGGGGCAGGAGAGTGGATTTGGGGGTTCTCACATTCCAGGAGGTTAACTGCTTTTTTGGGAGCAGGTACAGTCATCTGGGCAGCACGTGGAGTGGGAGAACAGAAGAGGTTAGGGGAGAGGGGCGGGAACCCCGGGGGACATCAGTATTGAAAGGACTGATGAAGGAAAGGGGATGGGGAGAGTTGCCAGAGAGACAGAAGGAAGATGAGGAGAGTTTGGGTCATGAATGCCAAGGAAAGAAGGAAGTTGAAATGGTTTCCAGGGCTGCTGGGAGAACCAGTGAGTTCCCACTGGATGTAACAAGGGTATCAGTGCAGAGACTGTTCTGTGTTTGAGGTCATGACCGAAGTCTGATAGCCAGGCTGGAGGGTTCAGTGGGGGTGAGGAAGTGGAGACAGAGCAGGTAGGCCATGTCTTTATAAAGGCTTGGCTAGATGAGACAGGAAGTGGATGACTGGATAAGGACATCAGGTTCGTGGAGGTTCTTACGTTCTAGTTTATTTTATTGTCCTGTCTTCTGTTCAGTGCTGTAAATGGGGAACTAGGCCCTTCTCTGGGCTGGGCTCCCTATCTCTGTGGGCAGGAAATCCACAAGATGTAGAGATTTCTTTCATGCTCACACCCATTGAGTGAAAGTCTTTCCTGGCACAATCCACCCAGAGCTGTTTTCTCATTACAGGAACCACCTGTTTTTTAATTGTCACTAGATGGAAGCAGACCAGTTCAACTTTTTAGAAGATTTTGGGGGACAGGAAGAGAGGCTGGCAAGAAGAGTATTAGCATTAAGTTAATTACCACACTCAGCTAATTGCCGCATAAAGTGTAATGGCTCACTGATTCTGACAATGAATCAGTCAATAGTTGTTTATGGCGTACTTTTGTGTTGGAACAATGCTAAGCTTGACTGAGACACCAGCAGGAGTAAGTCCTTGGCTCAGACCTCAAGGAAATTTTTATCTAGTTGAGTAGTGAAGACAGAAAAATAAATTAAAAAATTATTTTCAGAAAAATATAAGGCAGAGGATGGTGATGGACAATGAACTCTGTCTTAAAGTTCTTTTTCTTTGTGTTAAAGTACTGTGTTAAAGTATTTTTCAATAAAGAAAATCTTACCAAGAAGGTGGATCCTGGGTTGGTTTTGAAGAATGGATGGCATTTAGGTGTATGAAGAGAAGCAGGGCAGAAGGACTACAGGGAAATGATTCAAACATGCTACGGCATGGGGCTGGCACAGTGTGTTCAGGGGGCGTTCAGGGTGCAGAGGAGCTGTGAATAGAAGTTGGAATAGAAGGTTGGCCCCATCGAGGTAGGTCCTGAATGCATCGCCAGATGTTCTAGAAGGATCTAGCCAAGGAGCATTATTTGCCCAGGTGCCTCGAGACAACTCTCATTTATTGACCAAGGTGACTTCAATTCATAGAATTATAAAATTTTAGGTATTGAAGTGATCTTGATGGACATCATGATCCAACTTTCTTTATAACTGAGCTAGTTAAGTCACATTCCCATTGGCCCTGAGCTAGTGACATGGTTAAGATAATTGTAAACATTTATGAAGCATCAATTCCACACTGCACAATTCTCTGGGTGTTATAGGTGTCTGAAATCCTTCCGTGTTGCCTACAAGCCTGGGGGGGGGGGGGAGAAGTACTATTAATACTCTCATTTTGGGGGTAAAGGAACAGAGGCAAAGAGAAACAAAATGCCTAGTCTGAGGTCGTGAATGAATGACAAAGCTGAGATTTGTATCCACCTGGATCCAAAGGTCATACTCTTCATTCTTATGCTTCTAGAACTCTGGACTCACTGATAAGAGTCCCAAGTCCCAGACACCCTCCTCCCCCAGCGATGTGATGGTTTTTCTCCCCGAAACCATTTGTGATGGCACCGAGGATGGGTGGGACGGAAGAAGCAGAGCGTGTTTCTAGAACAAGCCAAACATAAAATGAGAACCATAACGCTAAACACTGGAGCGTTGTTTCTAGAGCTCCGGTGCCAACCCACACAGCCCTGGGTGCTTCTCCTTCAAAGCTCTTCACCGGTGAATGACCGACTCCTAGGGCACCTGTGGTTTCAGTTCTTGCCAGGTTATTTTTACTGTTCTGCAAATTGGTTCTGTTTACCACCTCATTTGGTTTCCAGTGTCTAAATTCTGCCGGGGTAAAAGTTACACCCAAGACACACAGGGAGATACGATGCCAACCTCAGTGGAGGGCATATGTGAAATTTTGTTTTCAGAAACATTTTTATCTCTGTGTCGGCAAGCGCGTTTGCAGCTGCTGAACCGTGGTCTGCCCTGGAAGGTCATCATGAGAGCAGAGTCTCAGAATCCGGTTCTCCCTTGGAAAGGTGCTAATAAGACCCGCTCTGTTTGGCTTTTCTTTCCCCACCCCTTCCCCCTCCCCTGCAAGAAGGAGACAACGGTGTCACACACGCACAAAGGTGTGGTTTGTTTCATGAAACTAGATTCGTCTCCATTTCCTTAACTCATGACCCACCAGAATCAGGCATTTAGAATCACCACCGTACCTTGCGTGAGTTTTGATTTTTCTCTAATTTCCCTTTTTATTTGAGCATTGTCATCTTCTACCGCTTTTCCTTGACTGCCCGTTGCTCAGAATCTATCTAAAATGCCCCTCATACTCATCCGATCTGAAAACAAAGGCTGTGCCCCAGAAACGCCTGCATGGACCAGCAGCGTGGACATCACCAGGGCTCTGTGAGAACGGCAGCATCTCGGGCCCCACCCAGACCCACCTAATCAGTCTGCATTTTCACGCCGCCTCTGGGTGGAAGCGCCCGCAAGTGTGAGAAGCGTTGCTCTACGGTTTGCTTCTCATTCCTTTGCTTTAGTGAATGTCTTGTCCAAACCTACCTGAAACGCATTTCCTCCACTCCTCTTCTGACATTTGACCACCGTTCAGTTTTGCAGTTTTTAAGCTCCTTATTTTAATTTCTGTTCCCCGTTTTTCTTTCAGTGTCAATGATCCGTATTAAAGCACCCTTCGTGGAAGAAAATTCTTCGGCTGCTCAGGTGTTACTGGACCCTTCGGATCCGTCCCCAGAACGTATCACGTGGTGTTGAAGATGAAGTGCGTCTGTTTCACGGCATCTGGAAAGATTTCGGCGAGACCAGCAAGCTCATTCTGCTCCCACTGTACCCCTCACCCACCCCTGCAGCCCCGGCTCCGGCTGTGCCTTACATAGCTCAGTGTTTTATTCTCTTTTTCATGGACCATGGGGGAGAGGATTGCTATGGAATGTAAAGATGCCCGGTTTTGCTCTCTATCCTGACTCCATTTCCAGTTCTAATTCCACGCTGTACCTGCTGACCTTAAATACAGTGGAAACCTGACCCATGTGTTCCTACTGCCTCTGATTCCTTGCAAGTTTTATCTCCCTCGCCCTCCGGTGCCTCTAGGGGTGCATTCTTAGACATAAGTTCGTAAAAGTGCTGTTGTTCTTGCTTTCCAACTCCAACAGAGTAATGGGGTTCAGCTCCAAACAGAGAACGTCCTGCTTCTCACCTTCTGGAAATGAAGGTCGTCCTATTTAACTGCCTCCACACCCCCCACCTTCTGCCCCCCATTCTGTCTCTTGTTCCCAGCTGGCTGGCTTCTGCATGGAGCATCTCATGAGGACCAAATCAAAAGAGAGAAGAGTGAGATGGTCTGCACTGATATTTTAAATTTATTTTTTATTCTTTGGTTTTCAGTGTTGCTCTTTGTACTGGACCCCCCAAGATATCTTGTATTTGATGCTTTTTTTTTTTTTTTTTTTTTTTTAGTGACCACTCTATTGTTAATTTAAAAAAATCACCAGACTACTAGCTGCAGACTACTAGCTGCTGACATCTTTGATATCAGGTTGAACGAGTGGAGCGAGATTCCTCCCACCCTAACCTTCTTAGTGATCTGCTGAGATTCTCTGGATCTTTAAGATCCATTTCAGTCACCCCTGCCCCCAACTTCTTTCATAACTAGTCCTCTCACAGCTGGTCCAGACCTGTGGCCTCCTACTGCAAGATTGGTCTACAAGGGGCGCCTGGGTGGCTCAGTGGGTTACGCCGCTGCCTTCGGCTCGGGTCATGATCTCAGGGTCCTGGGATCGAGTCCCGCATCGGGCTCTCTGCTCAGCGGGGAGCCTGCTTCCTCCTCTCTCTCTCTGCCTGCCTCTCTGCCTACTTGTGGTCTCTCTCTGTCAAATAAATAAATAAAATCTTAAAAAAAAAAAAATTGGTCTACAACATGCAGTTTTGTGCTTAGTTGTTTTTTTTCTAACACTACCTAAAAGTCATCACGTGTATGTTTTCTCCCAGTGACATGCTACTGAAAGACCCTAGAGGACCCGTACCCAAGGACGCACTCACAGACCACTGGATGCAATAAGCAAGAGGATTTTATTCGGGCATGCTCGGACTCCCAGGGACACTTGACCACGAAATCCGCGAGGGATGGGTCAGTGTCTGAGAGCCCCGATCTGTTTCGGGAGTCCCTTAATATAGAATTTTACAGTCCATTACATCAGAGCCCTCACTTTTCTAGCCAGTAATTTCAAAGCATTACAGTAAGGCCTACACACAGGTAGCCAATCCTTTAAAACCAACCATACATTCTGGCCAGTCACCGTTCAGGTAGTGTACAGTAGAGGGTACATGTTGAATTGCACGTTTCTAACCTTTATCTGTATACGTGCTGAACCGCACGTCTCCAGCTAGCGTACGTGCTGAACCGTACGTCTCCGGCCTTGGTACGGGAGGCAACCCTTATCAATTTTACTTAGTAATAGGGGAAATTCTTAACAGGGGAAG
>NC_081566.1:1745800-1845927 GCF_022355385.1 Mustela nigripes | reverse complement strand
CCTTATCAATTTTACTTAGTAATAGGGGAAATTCTTAACAGGGGAAGGGTATAACTTTATTTGATTACACAGCGAACGAGGGTTTAAGCAATTTTTCATTTCTTAGCAAAGCATTAGAAGCATTATTATACAGAAGCCAGAAACAGCTGGGTTAAACACAGCATTAGAAGCATTATTATACAGAAGCCAGAAACAGCTGGGTTAAACAGATTTTTGCTATTCGTTATCCTGTTATGCTGCTTGCTGACTCCCTTATCTATCGTCAGCTAGCTACAGTTTCTCAGTTAGCATAAGCTGGTTATAAAAAGAATGTTAAAACTTATAGGCTATAGTATAATTCTGACCTGGGGTCCTTCACTACCTTCCTTAAAGGCACAGATTGTATAGGAGCAAACAGTGTGCGGCTGGTAGGAGTGGCCGCAGGACCTCTCTCCATGCATGCGATGACCCAAGCAGACACTCATCCAATGTGGCTAACTTCTTCCAACAGGATAGGGACCTGGTAAAAGCCAGTTGAAATCCCGTCTTGCCCCATGGCCAGGTGTTACTGGATATATATATATATATATATATATATATATATATATATATGAAATTATATATAATTTGTATGAAATTATATAATTAATAATTAATTAATAATTAATATTAGTTAATAATTAATAAATCATATATAATTATATATAATTTCATACAAAATTATACATGTTATGGTCATGATTTTTTGGTAATGTTTATATTTTCTTTTCTCAAATGCATCTCAGATCCTGCTTTACAATATGAGCTGTTGCCACTATGTTCTACACTATGTTCTACACTATGAATCTAGGCTATATTATTCTACACTATGTTCTACACTATGTTCTACACTATGAATCTAGGCTATATTATTTACATTCATGTAGCTTAAGATACATCCTTAGAGTTGTACAGTGCACAACCTGTACAAACTCACACAGCAGCCCTAGTGTTATTTCTTGGAAATAAGGTATATTTAGACTAAAAAACACAGTCCTTAGTTGAGCCTAAGGCTACTATGAGATCCTAGGAAATATGTCATGCTATATGTTAGATAAAGATTCATAACATTCATAAAAAGTAAATAAGGGTTCATAAGATAAATTTTTCCAAAGACCATGGGTTTAGCCTCCCTGAGACTTAGTTTCGTGTTCCCTTACCTATAACATAATGAAACATGCCTTCTTTACCTCCCGGGGTTATTGCGATGATTGAGTCAGGTATGAACTTGTTTTGTGAATGGAATCTTAAATTTAGATTGCTTTCCACCAAAATCTTGCCTTCTGTGCTTTCTTGGTGTAGGATTTTGGATCTTATGCATGGGCTTGAGCAGAAGCAGGTCTGAGAACTTGTCCTAAGCTTAAAAACCAGAGGGTCCCTCCGTTATGGTCAAATAGGAACCCAGCGCTCAAATTCCCACCACAGGTCAGCTCTGCACCTGCACCCTTGCTGGAGTGACACAGAAAGTCACAGGCTGGGGAGCCCCACTCGGTGGGAATCCTGCCTCTACCTCTATGGGGTGACCCTACAAGTCATTAACCTTTCTGGATTTCAGATTTGTTTGTGAAATGGGGCTACCATTATATTCCTCACATAGTTGTGCTTCAGAGTAAACAAAATAGCCCCTTTCTTCATAACCAGAATACCAACCTTCATGAAATTGACAGGAGTCCAAGAAACACAGAATTACCCATTCCTCTGGATTTGTTCACCAGAGCTCAGTGAGCCTGGGCCATATTAATTCAGTTTCCTAGGGAAATCTCTCTTTAGATTGATATTTAATTTTATGACCTTAGCTCTGATATAAAAAAACCTGTCACCCGAATGTCACACACTTCCCACATATGCCCTAGTTTTCACCCTTGACCTTCCCAAGACTGTGCTGTGTTCTTTGACACAGTCTGAAACAGACCAGCTCCATAATGATTTAATGAGAAACAGGTGAGTCACCGTAAGAGCCTTCCTATCCAAATCAGACTGTGGGAATTAGTAAAGTCATCCTTTAGACGTCTATGCTCTTCCCCTCACAGACCCTATTCTCTGCCATCTGTCTCTTCATTTTGTCTTTTCCGCAAAGTCCCTTGAACATTTCCCCGTCTCGACTCTAGCAACTTGATTCTTCCCCCTGTTTACATGCCCCATTCAGGAAATAAAAGTCACTAGAACCAAAACAACCCGTAACCCATGGCAAAAGACAGGGAAATTATTAGCAGAAATAATGAGATTTTCACTTCCCTTTAGCCTCACCAGTCTTGTCTTATCTAACAGGCTGTCAGCATTCCATGAAGTAGAGCCTTGTCTGTGTGACCCTGAAAGGTTAATTGGAACTAAGCTCTACTCAGGACCTTGGCTGAAGCTTGGTCCAAGCCACAATTCTAGTGTCAGTGTTTCTAGTACTAATAGTTGTAACAGCCGGAGTTGCCATAATGACGACACTGTAGGGTAGAGATTTGTAAAGTTGATTATCTTCAGTTTATTTTAGTTGACATCCAATTATCTTATTTGACATCCAAGTCCATACCATATCAGGAGAAAACTGTCTTTTTTGGATAAGGCTCTAAGGTAGAAGAACTTTACGAGGCAGGTTACCAGAGGCTGTGGACACAGGGGGCATCGGGTGGAAGGAAAAAGCACCTCTAGTTGCAGGTCAAGGCAGCACGTGCTCTGGGGTATTGGAGTACAAGTAGGAGATGCTGCCGTTCGGAGAGGCAGGGGCCACGTGGCAAAGGGCAGCAGAATTTGTAGGTAGAATCAGATCCTGATAGAGGTCTAATTAGCAACCAGAAGGTGAGGTAAGTATCCAAAGCAAAAGCGTTGAAGGCAGAGATGTCAGACGGGCTTTATGGGCTTTGCAGAGGACCAGCAATGAAAACGGCACAAAACAGCTTTAAATCCCAGGTGAAAACTTGCAAAATTTATTCTGGAGTTTCTGGGAACCCTTGAGCAAGAAAGGGACAGGACCACAGTGATATTCTGGGAAGATGAACATGTCCAAGGGTTTAAGAGTGGGGAGAAACGGAAGCAGGGAGACTAGTCAGTAAATCTAATTACTCCAGCCTGATGATTAGGGTGGGGCCAGGAAGATTCCAGTGGGAAACACGGTCACGGCTTTTGGTCTCTGACTCGCTGGGGTGGAGGGACAGGGAGGGGAAACGCAAGGAGTGCAACAAAGCATTGAGAAAGGAAAAACGTAAAACAAAGGTTCTGGTTAAATATGGTTTATGCAAATGTTCTTTTTTGTTTTCAAAGAACTTGTAGGAAAGTCCCTCCTTTGTTATATTTCCCCTTGGTGAACCTTATCTCTTTTATTGTTCATATAGGATTGAGTCAAGGATACAGTCAAAATGGCTTTGGATTCACAAAGACAGTGGTGAAGACGAAAATAGGAAAAGTCCCCAAACTCAGGCTCTTAAAAATGGGGGTTTGAATCAATTCTGACTCCTTAAAGGAAAGCAATCTGAGTTCAGATTCAGAAATGCAATTTGGATAGAGACCCTGATGCCGGGTGGCCAACCTTGTCTCAAAGTGCTGAGTAGTTTCTGAAAATACCTGACGGGGGGGGGGCTCATTTCGATTATGTGGTTTAAATCCTGTTTCACGTGGATTTAGACCTAATAGGCAGAAGGCATGTTTGATGGGGCACATAACTTGCATGGTGTGCTAATTACTTCTGGAACATTATATGAACTTCCTAGAGAAATCAGCATCTCTCTAGAAAGCATAAAACCACAGGACTAGTTTCCAAATTTTTCTATTATGAGGAACACTCATTGAAGATACAAAATCGCAAGATAGTAGTTATTTTTACTACCCAATAATTCAGAAAACACAGATGTATGGATGGATGATGTAAAAAAGAAAAGAAAAAAAAAAAGACTTCTTGCCTGAAGGATAGTTAAGGCCCAGAGATTAAAAATCACTGCTTGTCCCTACCCTGTAATTTCTTTCTTTTTATCCTTTTTTTTTTTTTTTTGAGACTTCGTTTATTTGAGAGACAGACAACACATGTGGAGCAGGAACATGCATGGGGGGGGCTCGGAGGGGGAGGAGAGGGAGAGGGAGAAGCAGCCTCCTTGCTGAGCACGGAGACAGACCTGGGGCTCCATCCCAGGATCCTAGGATCATGACCTGAGCTGAAGTCAGATGCTTAGCCCACTGAGCCACCAGGTGCTGTGAAATTTTTGTAAAGAGCCCAGCTTTACAGATAATCACTCTTTTCACTTTCATCACACTGTGTATTCACCAGCAATCCCCACGCAAATACACCGGTGCTTGATTTTTGGATGAATACAGAACATTTCACTTAACCATCAGGCAATTCTACTAGCTACGGAACACATACAGACATAATCATATATTGGACTACAAGTGTCAATTAGTTTCTAGGAACTGGAATCATAAAGATCAAAGCCTCTTCTGTTTCTTATGAGTTAATAATAAAAATAATTTTTTTAAAATTTCAGTATGTTTAATAATTTAAATATAGTTAAGTAACTCATAAGTCAAAAAAAATCACAAACAAAATTTTGAAATTTTACAGTTGAGAAATGTTAAAAAATAGTGCATACCAGCCACAGTGGGGTGCAGCAAAAGAAATGTAAAGGAGAATTTATCATAGAAATGCTTATATGAGACAAGCAGAGAAGGCTAAAACTTAAAACATCCAACTTAGGGATTTAGAGAAGAAAGAATAAGCCATAAGAAAATAAAGAGATGGAAATAACATTTAAGAGCGGAAATTAATATAGAGAAACAAAGGACAATAGGATCAAAAGGATCAATAAGTAGACAATCTAATAAAAATGGCACAAATATGAAAAATCAGGAGTATAAAAATATGTATCTAAAGATATCATGGATGATTTTTTAAAATTAAAAAACAGTAAGAACAGCTTTAAAAAATATATTTGATAATAATCAATTTAAACACATTTGCTAAAAAATAATTTACTTGAGAACTTTATCACCCCCCAAAATAGAAAGACTCTGTTATAATCATTTAAAAATTTGAATTTGCAGTTAAAACTCTTATCACAAAGAAAACATCAGGCTCGGGGTCCCTGGGTGGCTCAGTCGGTTAAGATTCTGACTTTGGCTCAGGTCGTGATCCCAGGGTCCTGGTCAGGCTCTCTGCTCAACAGGGAGTCCGCTTCTAGTTCTCCCTCTGTCCCTCCTCCTCTCTCTAAAACAAATAAATAAAATCTTTTAAAAATAAAAAGAAAAGAAAACATCAGGCTAAGATAGTTCTACAAGTGAGTTCTACCAATTTTCAAACAAGGAAACAAAGAAACCCCAGATTTTACCACATATGTTCAACAATTTCTAGAGATACAAAATAGTGAACTAGTCCCCAACTACCCTGTGAGGCCAAAATATCATTTTTTTTAAAGATTTATTTATCTATTTATCTGACAGACAGAGATCACAAGTAGGCAGAGAGGCAGGCACAGAGAGAGGGGGAAGCAGGCTCCCTGCTGAGCAGAGAGCCCGATGCGGGGCTCGATCCCAGGACCCTGGGATCATGAGCTGAGCCGAAGGCAGAGGCTTTAACCCACTGAGCCACCCAGTGCCCCCAAAATATTCTTAGTTCAAAAACCAGATAAAGACTTTGCAATTAAAAACAGAGTCCAGCATCAATCATGAATATATGTGAACAAATTTTAAACCTGGTTTTCACAAGCCATATATAGCAGAAAACAAACAATATAATCTGTGCTCAGGTGAGGTTTAGATTCTATTCTACCCTTAGATTCTAATTCTACCCTTAGATTCCAGAATCTAATCTACATTAGAAAATCTTTAATTGTAAATCACCAGACTAATAGATTCCACGAGAAACACCGTGTTATCACCTCAAAATTGCAAAAAAAAAAAAAAAAAAAAATATGTATGATCCTTAAAAAGAAAAACTTTGGGTAAGCCAGAAAAGAGAATTGCCTTAAACACACACACACACACACACACACACACACACACGTACACGCACGCACACGCACGCACACGCACACGCACACGGGCTACGCAGCAAGCACTGCAGCAAACCTCATCCCCAGTGCGGATGGTTAGAAGCTGTGTCTCTGCACTCAGGAGTCTCTCAGGGTCGCCGACGGGTCTCGGGAGCCGTGGATACCACTGGGATCTTGCGTCCAAGGGTGTGGGGGGCTGACCAGCCGGCTGTGGCCGCTTCGGGAGCGGAGACGACACACCCCTTGGGCTTCTCGCACGCCAGCGACCGTCCACGATTACCACGCAGCACAGGCTCACCCTGCGGGGGTGGGGTCCTGCCCGGCCAGCCCCTGCCTTGATTCCAGCAGGCCAGGCCCAGGCGGTCAGGGCTGTGCTCCCTCCTCAACTCCTCCCTCCCTCCTTCCCTAGAGGCGTCCTGCTTTCACCCCATTCTAGAGACTCTCCCCGCCTCTACGATTTGTTCCTTTTAGCCTTCGCAAGTGTCTGTCCTAATGCAGCTCTTGAACCAGAAGGTGAGCGAAGTATCTGTGTCCTCGTCCAAGTGTCTGGGCTTTGGAGAACCTGACGCGACCCACTAGCACCGCTTCTGCTCCCCACGACTGTGTGCTGGGCGCCCCGCATGAAACATCCTAACACGAAACCCGCTCACTCACGCCAGCACCTCTATCCCGGGGATAGCAGAGTATATGTCAGTGTGGACCCAAACCTGAAGATCGGGTTCGTCTTCTCCCTCCAGGAGGGACCCTGAACAGTTCCTCCCTGGGGGAGAAAAATAGTTGCAACTGTTAGGGCCAATTTAATGTTAAAACCTGTTTAACTGTTAGGGCCTGCTTAGCCAGAGCGACTCCATATTGCCTAGATAGCCATGTTGTTGTTTACATCCACGGACTTCATTCCGGGAATAAACGCCCTAGTAGTTCCTGCTATGGTTTCGGGTATTGATTCTGGGAGTAAACGCCTTTACATTAGAAGTCATGTACCTTGGGTCTGCGGTTCTGCCCTATAAAACCAGCCTGTGAGACTGGGAGGGGGTCGCTGTCTTCGGAGGCGGCCCTGGCCGGTCAGTCTGACTTCTAACGCTTGGCATAGAATAAAGCTCTACATAACTTTCACTTTGTCTCAGTCTCGTTCCTTTGATAACGGACCCAACACAACGTGTCATTAAACCGGGGTTCTGGAAGTTCTTGACATTGGGCTTATTAAATTCCTCTTGCAGCAATCTCAGTGTCGTTTCTCTTTTGGGGCTGGGGAACTGGTAGAGACAGAGGCGACTGGCCAAGGCTTCCACAATATTCTAGTGACAGTTAACCCAAGATCGTTGATTTTTGCCAACGCTGGAACGCGTCTGGAACTCTCAGCAGAATCCGGCAGTGGTCCGGAGTGGTACCCCCGGGGAAGGGTCTGCTTCTCCGGGTGAGGGCTTCCCTTCTCCCAGATGGGCCACTTCCTCAGAGCAGGAGAGACTGGGCGAGCCTTCTGGAAAAGCGCCTGAGGTTATAGGTCACCACTTCCCCTTCCTGCTCTGCTGAAAAGTAATGTCCGGGCTTGGCCGAGGCCTCCCTGGCCAAGCCCTCGCCGACCCCCGGCTGGCCCTTCAGCGACTACTCACCGAACACTTCAGGACGATGCCCGGAAGACAGTCCTAGGGAAGCCTCGGGGTTGGGGCCCGAGTCACACCCTGGTTGCCACGGTGGCAGGGCCGGCAAGCGACACGTTCGGGGAACGGAGCCTGGCGGGCTAAGTGCAGATGAATCCAGCTTCAGCTCTGTCATGCTGACAAGGAACGTGCCAAGAAACTCACTTTTCCTCAGAAGGAACGTGTTATTGCCAAACACTGCGCTCATACCCCGCTCAGCTGCTAGCAGAGGGGCCCGGGGTGCGACCGGGCCTCCGCCCTGAGCGGAGCCAGCAGCGAGGTGGGTGTGGGATGGGGTCGGTGTCGGCCAGACGGACGCCGACGACTGACGGAGGAGCTCGTGGCACCGGCGACCCACACGAGCTTTATTCATCCCTGTCCGTGCGCCACATGCTTCCCGGGCCTTGGAGATCGGTGAGCCTGACATGTCTAAGGCTGGAGCTTGACGCCGGGTCCCAAGTCCACCGCTGGGTCTGTGTCCGTGGCTTGAAAACAAGACCACCACGTGTGGAAGATCTCTGCAGCCAGTGCTAACCCTAAATAGTTCTAACGGGCCCCGAGTACGTCCGGCCACGAGAGACTCTGATAACTGCTCGTTGGTAATGACCGCGATCTGCAGGGTCTGCTGTGCCCAGCCTCGGGCCGCACGGCTACTCTGGGGGCTCCACGAGTTTTGTGTCTCGGGGACGGTGCCCCTGGGGCCAAGCAAAGCTCTTGCTCTGGATACTACCGCTCGATACTTGTAGAGGAGGAGCTACCACGGTATGGATCAACTCTCACAATTGTCTCAAATCTGCATAAAAAATGTTGTGAGAAGGAATATCTCTGGTTTATTTTTAAGATTTTATTTACTTAACATAGAGAGAGAGAATGCAAGCAGGCAGAGCAGTGGGCAGAGGGAGAAGCAGACTCCCCACCGAGCAGAGACCACCCTCCCCACTCCCATGCAGGGCTCGATACCAGGACCCTGGGACCATGACTTGAGCTAAAGGCAGATGCTTAACTGACTGAGCCACCCAGGCGCCCTGGAATTATCTCTGTTTTGTAAATGGGAAATCAGAGGCTCAGAGAAAATCAGTCAGTGGACCCCCCCTACCCCCAAAATGTCAACAGTTGAGGATGAAGGAATAAGGTGTGAAATCTGTTTGTCTGGGGGCACCTGGGTGGCTCAGTCAGTTGAGCGACTGACTCTTGATTTGGGCTCAGGTCATGGTCTCAGGGTGATGAGATGGAGACCCTCCTCGGTCTCTGCATTCAGCGGGGAGTCTCCGGGGAGCCTCTCTCTGTCTCCTTCTCCCTCTGCTCCTCCCCCCACTTGTGGGCACGCTGTCTCTCTCTTTCTCTCTCAAATAAATAAATAAAATCTGAAATCTGTTTGCCAGACTCAAAAGTTTGGGTGCTTCCCACTATTCTGTCAGTCTCAAATGCCTCAGCAGTGAATGGGTATCCCCTCATGCAACAGACGGTTATTGAATCCCGCTAATACGAGCAGACCCTACTGGACACGCAGCAGTACGTCCTAGGCTGAGGAGACCATGGGGACAAGACTAACAGCGAATACGTCTGGGCTCGATATGTGACGTACATTGTCCATGTGTTTTTCCTACATTCATTGAATCCTCACACCAACTGTGTGAGGTAAATATTACTTTTGTCTCTGTTTGCAGACGAAGAAGCTGAGGAAGAAGAGTGACTTGCTCAAGATGACACAGCTGGTCAGGGACTGATCTGGGGTTGAGCCCCAGAGTTCGTGTACTCCACTCCGGGCCATGCTAACAGGGACCAGTAAGTCACCATTTCATAGCTGCCGTGATACATATGAACTGTGGGGACAGGCATCGTGTTAAAGCAAAGAACATTGTATTAATTCATTTTTATTCAAAGGTCACTGATCTCTCAGTTTTTACTAAAAATCTATGTATGCATTTACACGGAGAAGGAAATCTAGGAATATTATATACATGTGTGACTGTGTATGTGGACGTACAACTTTTTAAAAATTATTATTATTTATTATTTTTGTAATATCTAGTTTTTGCCAAGAAGAATAATATATTAATTCTGTTATAAACATGATAACACATTTTGGAAAAATATCCTACATACTAGAAAAACTAGATTTGGATTTAAAAAGTATCTTTTGGTGAGGTTGTTGGGGAGAAAAAAAGCTAATGTCCAAAGAGAAAAAATTTCACACTGAATCTTTCCAGGACTTACCTCTGAAAACATACGTGAAAATTGAGACCTACGCCCACCAAGTTTCTCAGCTAAATGTCGAAGAAGAGTCCGTTAGCTTCGGAAGATATGAAATCATACTGAAATTTTTGATCACTGAACAGTAAATCTCAAACGTTTAAGTCAGTATTTGCCGGACTTAAACACCAGGAGGGAGCTCCTCGCCTGGGAGGCGTGTCAGACTGTGGAAGAGCAAAGGCTTCCCAGTCATTAGAGCTGGGTGGGAATCTCGACTCTCCCACTTCCCACTTACACGACTGAGGCTCTAAGTCCACACCTATATGTATCGTGGAGGCCACGTCCGGGCGGCAGGGCTGTTAAAAGATTCAGCTACCCCGTGGGATTAAAGGGCACGTCTGTAAGGGGCCTGCCTCTTTGCCCCACAAATGCTAATTTCTCCAGAGAACAAAACATTTTATTTTAACACCAAAGATCAGATTTACACCACAAAGCGTTTTCACCGTCCCCCTCTTCTTTTGAGTCCAATGTGTTTAGCAATACCCAGCAGGTATTAAGAGAGAAGGAAGGCTGGATGGTGTATGTTCTACGCGTACATGTACCCAGGCATGTACGCACTATTCACATAACACAGTCTTCACAATCATCTCTGGGTGATAAAATCCCAAGTGACTTTTAGAAACATATTCCAATTAAGATGACTTTCTTCTGCACTTGGCTCTCAGTGCCAGCGTGAGCTTCTTTGGGGAATCGCGCCCGACCCCAGTCTGCTCTTCAGAGCCCGCTCTGTGCCGGAGAAATGAAGACGTCGCGGCAGGTGGGACGGTCTCCGCGGACTCAGAGAACAGAACTTAAGAACAAAGAGGGAGAAGTCTGAAACTTCCATCCTATGGTATACATATATTTTCAGATTCTTTTCCCTGGCAAGTTTTAAATTAATTTCTACTCCATCCAATAGGAAGTAGAACCAAATTTTCCTTTTTACCAAGAGTGCTTAAATGTATCTGTTGTTGGAGGTGGAGGCTGTCTTCTTAGAAGAAAAGGACAGCATGCTCGGCCTCCGAGCATGGGTTGGAATCCAGGAAGAAACCATGCTGTTGTAATTTGTGGGGAATAAACCTATAAACGCGAGAAACCTATGACCTGATAAATGTCCCAATTACACCCAAGTTCTGAATCTTTTGTTCCCATTCCCCTCCCCAAATTTGCCCATTCTTCAAATGCTTGACGGCTTCTTTTCTGGACAGGCGAAACCGTGAGCAAGGGGGAGTGCTGAGGCTGACTTACCAGTCATTATTGCCAGTGACTGTTTGAAATTTTTGAAATACAAAACACATGAAAAGGGGTCCACGTCAAGAATGCACTGCTTACTGAGTCTTCCCAAACTGAGCACACGCGCGTCATCAGCCCCCAGATCAAGACGCAGACCATTGCCCCCCCCCCAGAAACTTCCCTCCTGACCTCGCCCGGTAGCCAACGGCCGCCCCACCCACCCAGGATAACCCCTTTCCTGGTTTCCAACAGCACAGATTGGTCCCCTGTTTTGAACTTCACAGACTCTTCTAGTTTCATTCTGTCTCCTTTTCTTGGTTTCCAGTCTGGCTTCTTCCACTCAGCATGAGACCCGCGTGGTGTTGTCTGGGGACCGTGGACCGTCCTTGCCTCACAGCGACCTGTTCCACCGGTACAGTTCTCCTTTCTCACGCGCTCATTTTCGACACATAAACATGTTAGCCTTTCTTTTTTTTATTTTTTTATTTTTGGCATAACAGGATTCATGATTTTTGCACCACACCCAGTGCTCCATGCAATCCGCGCCCTCCATAATACCCACCACCTGGTTCCCCGAACCTCCCACCCCCCCCCCACCCCCGCCGCTTCAAACCCCTCAGATTGTTTTTCAGGGTCCATAGTCTTTCTTTTCCCAATTTCCTAAACCGCCTCCCTGCACAGAGTTTCCTAAAGGAGATCAGCGAGGAAACTTTTCACTGTAGAAAGGAAGATGTTGGGTTCCCGAAAACTCCTGTTTGTTTAGAGTTTCCCACAATGGAAGGTATGGCAAGGGAAGTACCATGCTGCCTGGGAAAGGCACCACTATTTATGGTCCGCGTCTGCCAGGGCCGTGCGCCCAGCTTCCTGGGTAGATCTCCAGGAACTGAAGACAGGAAGAGACGCTGTCGCCTTGCCGCCCGAGTGACGGTGTCCAAACCAAAGCTGGGACCTGGCCCACGGCGACCCAGGTTAGGTCAGTCTCTGCCGCCGCCCCAAGCCGCTTACCACCATCTGCCCACCTTATATCGCTCCCTAAGGAGCCTGTGCTTACGGCCCTCTTTTTCGTCCGGAGGTGCACACCGCCCGGAGCGACTGAAGCTGGGCGCTTGCAGTTGCTTCCCCATGGCTCCTTCCCCCAGTCGGGGTCTTAGAGATGGCGGGAGGAAAGCCAATTTCCTAGACCATGCCAGGACCCCTAGTAGATCGCTGAGTCTTTATAGCAGAGATCCTGGGACAGGATCTCTTTTTTTAATAATTTTTAAAATTTTAATAGAAACATAGCTGATGTACAATATTAAGTTAGTTTCAGGTATACAGCAGTGATTCAGGAATTACATACCTTACAAAATGCTCACTAAATAAGTGTATTACCGGGACTATATTCCCTATGCTGCACTTTTCGTCCCTGAGGCTGACTGACTTATTTACTGATTTATTTTAAGGATTTATTTACTTATTTATTTTTTTAATTTAAATTCAATTAATTAACATATAATACATTATTAATTTCAGAGGTCGAATTCACGGGTTCATCAGTCTTACATAACACCCAATGCTCATGACATCACGTGCCCTCCTCAACGTCCATCGCCCAGTTACCCCGACCCCATCCCACACCCCTCCAGCAGCCCTCAGTTTGTTTTCTAGGATTAAGAATCTCTTACGGTTGGGGCGCCCGGGTGGCTCAGTTGATTAAGCGGCTGCCTTCTGCTCCGGCCATGATTCCAGGGTCCTGGGATCGAGCCCCGCATCAGGCTCTCACCAGAGAGCCTGCTTCTCTCTCTCCCCCTCTCCCTGCCACTCTGCTTACTTGTGCTCTCTCTCTAGCTGTCAAATAAACAAATAAAATATTAAATAAAAAAAAAGAATCTCTTATGGTTTATCTCCCTCTCTGACTTTGTCCTGTTTTACTTTCCCCTCCCTTCCCCTGTGATCCTTTGTTTCTTAAATTCCCATCGAGTGAAATCATACAGTAATTGTCCTTTTCTGGTTAACCTGTTTCTTTTAGCATAACACCCTCTGGTGCCACCCATGGTAAATGTCTCTTAAGCAGAAGACTATGAGTTGACCAACCCAGTAACACAGGGAGTCAGAGAAGGAGACAAACCCAGTAACACAGGGAAACTCAGTGAGGATATGAACCTTCGGCAGGCACTGGAGAGCAATTGCAATTCATACTAAAGACTAGGGTCTGCTCGTGGCATTCTTGTGGAACAGTCGGGTCAGTCATCTGCCTGGGAATGGGAGGACCCAAATATCTGCCGCTTCCCTCTGTGCCTCCCTTTACCATTTTGTCACGGTCACACCAGGGAAATCCAGCTTTCTCCACTCTTCAAAATATTGGTCATCTCTTTCTTTTTCTTAGGTAGTTGTTTAATCAACTTGCCTTGTACAAACCATTTGCTCATCCAGATGGCCAACAGACACATGAAAAAGTGCTCCACACCGCTCGGCATCAGGGAAACACAAATCAAGACCACAGTGAGATACCACCTCGCACCGGTCAGAATGGCTAAAATTAACAAGTCAGGGAATGACAGGTGTTGGCGAGGATGCAGAGAAAGGGGAACCCTCCTACACTGTTGGTGGGAATGCAAGCTGGTGCTGCCACCCTGGGAACCAGTATGGAGGTTCCTCAAAATGTTGAAGATAGAGCTACCTTACGACCCAGCAATCGTACTACTGCATATTTACCCTAAAGGTACAAATGTAGGGATCTAAAGGGGCACGCGCACACAAATGTTTATAGCAGCAATGTCCACAATAGCCAAACTATGGAGAGAACTTAGATGTCCATCAACAGATGAATGGATAAAGAAGATGCAGTATGTATATGTGATAGAGTGTTACTCAGCCACCAGAAAGAATGAAATCTTGCCATTTGCAAGGACGTGGATGGAACTAGTGGGTATTATGCTGAGCGAAATAAGTCAATCAGAGAAAGGCAATTATCATATGATTTCCCTTATATGTGGTATTTAAGAAACAAAGCAGAGGAGCATAGAGGAAGAGAGGGAAAAATAAAACAAGACAAAATCAGAGAGGAAGACAAACCATAAGAGACTCTTAATCGTAGGAAACAGAATGATGGTTGCTGGAGGGGAGGGGAGTAGGGAGATGGGGTAACTGGGTGATGGGCGTTAAGCAGGGCAGGGGATGTAATGATTACTGGGTGTTCTAAGCAAAGGATGAATCACTGAACTTCTCTGAAAGTAATACATTATATGTTGATTAATTGAATTTAAATAAAATAAAATTAAAAAAATAAAAACAAACCAAACCATTTTCTCAACAATAGTGATTGTATTGTGCCTGTCTATCTCTCCTAGGGATGCTGGGATATTGATAGAAGATCCTGAGTGCCTAAATCCACAGAAGAAATACCAAATTTATTGATTAGTATAATAATGGGAATTATTGTATTATTTTATAGAGCATAATAATAATAGCATTATTTTACAGAGCATCTGCTGGATGCCAGACCGATAAATGTATTATCTTGTTTAATCCTACTGACCTCACTTTAGGAATGAAGCATAAAGCTCTAGTAATCTGTTCAAGGCCATGTAGCCGAGAAGTGACAGAACTGTGATTCATCTATAGTCAACTCTGACTCAGGAGCCCACTTCTCAGTCGTACAGACCCCTTTGTGCTGTGCATTGACTTTTCCACAACAACAACTGCCAGTTTTAGGCTTGTTTTCTTCGCTCTATCACATAATGTGAACGTGGCATTTCGCTCTCTTATCTGTCCCTGGGGCCACTTCCTCTTTCATTTCACTGAGCAGAGCAAAGAACAAGTTGTGTAGAATCGTCTTCTGATTCTTCAGATTCATGAAGTAAAACCTGCCGGAGGAAGGCTTTGTGTAGCTCACAACTTGGTTTCTCCTTTTTAACCAATATTTTGTAACTTTTCAACCCTATTATGTAATTTCTTACTGCAGTGTACTTGACATACAATAGGGTTTTAGTTTTAGGTGTACAACATAGTGATACAACATTTATGTACATTATAAAGTAATCAGCACCATAAAGGTAGCCACCATCTGTCACCATACAGAGCTGTTACTTTATTACCTATATTTCCTGCGCCGTACATGGTATCCCCACATCTTATTTTAGAACGAGACATTTACACCTTTTTATTCCTCGTTTCCTGTTTTGCTCATCCCTCTACCTCTCTCCCTTCCGACAGCCGCTGTCAGATCATTCTCTGTATTTATGAGTCTTTTTCTTACTTTTTCTTTTTTTTGTTCATTTGTTTTATTTTTCAGATCCCACATATGCTACCAGTCTCTGATTTTCTTCACTCGGCACAGTCACCTCTGGGTCCGTCTACGTTGTTGCCGTTGGCAAGATCTCGTTGTGTCTGACGCTGCGTTATGCATGTATATGGGACACGTAGGTCACCTCCCTACCTTGGCTGTGTAAACAGCGCTGTAGTGGACAGGGAGCGGACGTATCTTTTTGAATTAGTATTTTCATTTCCTTTGGGTAAACACCTAGAAGTGGAATTGCTGCATCGTAGGGTAGTTTTGTTTTCAATTTTTGAGGAACCCCTGTACTGTTTCCACAGTGGCTACACCCGGGTTACACTCCCACCAACGGTGCGCTGGGTTCCCTTTTCTCCACCTCCTCACTGACACTTGTTATTTCTTTCTTTTTGGTAATGGTCGTTCTGAGAGTGTGAGGTGATCGCTCTTGTGGTTTTGATTTGCACTTTCCTGATAATTAGTAAAGTTGAGCATCTGTTTTGTGTGTCTATTGGCCATCAGCATGTCTTCTCTGAAGAAATGTCCGTTTAGATTCTCTGCCCATTTTTAAATTGAATTGTTTGGCTTTTTGGTATTAGGTTGTTAGAGTTCTTTATTTGTTTTGGATCTGAACCCCTTATCAATTACGTCATTTGCAAATATCTTTTCCTGTTCAGTGGGCTGCCTGTTGATGGTTTCCTTTGCTGTCTTCTCATTTTTGTGCAATCTCAGAGTGTCTATTTTTACCTTTGTTGTCCTTGCCTTAGGAGACATTTGGAGTTTATTTTTATTTTCTTTTAAAGATTTTATTTATTTATTTATTTATTTATTTGACAGAGAGACACACAGAGAGAAAGGGAACACAAACAGGGGAAGTGGGAGAGGGAGAAGCAGGCTTCCCACAGAGCAGGAGCCCGATGTGAGACTCCATCCCAGAACTCTGGGACCATGACCTGAGCCGAAGGCAGTTACTTAATGGCTGGGCCATCCAGGTGCCCCTGGAGCTTATTTTTTTATCTGATATAAGGAAATGGTCCAGTGCCATGCTTTTGTGTATAATTGTCCAGTCTCCCCAATACCACTTAATCAGGAGACTATCTTTTCTCCACTGTGTGTGTTGGCTCCTCTCTATTATGAAGCGTTTCTCTTCCATGCTATTTAGTTTCCAA
Source organism: Mustela nigripes (assembly GCF_022355385.1). NCBI lineage: Eukaryota > Metazoa > Chordata > Mammalia > Carnivora > Mustelidae > Mustela > Mustela nigripes. The sequence continues at coordinate 1,829,420 of NC_081566.1, read as the reverse complement.
GTTTGACTTGTTGATCTTCATTGCCGTCTGTCATTCACAAATACAAAAGGGAGTTATAAGTAATCATCTTACTTACTGACGCTTCTCAGGACAAGGTCTCAGTCGGAGGCCATATGTAGTGGTAACCCTAAATTCACACTAAGAGGCCACCAGGATTTCCTTAGCTAGGATGGGGTATACACATCCCAAACCCCGTTTCTGAGGTGTAGTTGTGCACAGATGTTCCCTCCACGATGCAGCTGCATGTCAAGGTTAGGCAGTTTAGAGGAGAAAGCCAGACGATGGCAAAGTCTTAGTCAGTTACGGGACAGGAGGGAGACTGTCATTGTGGCAGTTACTGAAAAAGCATCGACTCGTAAGGCTCGGAAGACAAGGAGGTCGCTGACATGGCCACTTACTCCGTGGTCCTCCCAGAATTCCTGCAGCCTAAATCTCCAATTATGGGACTTTCTGAAACTGAAATAGCCCAGGGAGGACACCTTCTAGAAGAGAAGCATCCCCTCCCATCACAGCGGCTGCCGCTTGCCCAAAGCAGAGCCCCATGGCACCTTGTCGAGGGCAAACCCTCAGGCCACACTTGGCTGCTGCTCCTGCTGCTTCTGACCTGTGCAGCCTTGTATCCAGGTCAGAGACACTCTGTGGGTGTCTCAGAAGCATTTGTGGCTCCACAGAAATACACAGAGGAAGGTACGGTGGCTCGTCTTTTAGCCAAATGAGGTCTCAGAAACCTGCAGGGTGACATGGAAAGAACACAGGCTTTGAAGTGAGGCTTTGTGGCCTGGAGTGTAGACGCGGCTCTAACATTTACTAGCTCCGTGGTCCAAGACGAGGCAACTAGCTTGCTGACACCTTAACTGTTCATCTGTAAAGTATCACTAATGGCCTATAATAAAGATATTACACGGTAACTACAGGGCAGTGCCTGGGAAGGCCTAGGTGCTCGGTAAATTTTATTCAGTCAGGAAGAAACCCTATAATAATAATGAAGCCTTATGGGGTTCTTGTTAGATTTATATTAAATCTATAGGCCAGTTTTAGGAGTATTATATATTTATGATTCATAAACATATCATTTTACTTAGGTTTTCCCTAACATTTTCAATAAAGTTTTATAATTTTTAGTAAAATGACATTGTACATATTTGGTTAAATTCATCCCTAAGTAAAAGCCTTTTAATAAAAACATCACGTTTTCTAATTCTTTGTGTGGGTGCTTGGAATGGCAACTTAACTTTGTCTATTGTGTCTTTACCAAGCCACATTTTGAAGGCTTTTTTCCCCCCATTAACTCTAACAGTGTATCTGCAGATGCACTGAGGTTTTCTGCTCAGATAATAGTATCATTTGTAAATAAAGAACATTTGGTTTCTTGCTCTCCAACACTTGTATCTTTTATTTTTTTTTTCTTTTATTCCTCACTGTCTGTCTAAGACATCTGGTGCCATATTGAATAAAAGTGGAAAGAGCAGGATGTGATCTTACCCATGACCTTAAAGGGAATGCTTACAGTGTTTCACTGCAAGTGTAACCCATGCTATAGGTTTACTCTGCAAACACCACTCATCACATGGAAGTTCCCGTCATTCTAATTTTTTAAATGAACGAATGCTGTATTTCATTCAATTTTTTGTGTATGAGGATGATATTTTAATCTGTTAATATGGAGAACTATATAACTGATTTTCTGATGCATTCCTGGAATTTTCTTTGCATTCCTGGAATAAATCCCAGTTGGTCATGGAGGATTCTGGAACCTCTTTATCATTTCCGTAGCTCACATAGGGAAAACTGAACTCAGAGAAGTTGAGCCATTTGCCCAAGGCGACGTGGCCCATGTTTTTTGTTTTTTGTTTTTTTAAAGCAGATTACAAAAACCTTGAAGATCTAAACAATTTAAACTGGAAGAAATAGGTTGAGACTAGAAGGTGTTTAGAGATTACCAACAGACCGCTCCATTCAGAAAGAGCCACTGTCCCTTGGATAAGGCACATAGAACTAAACTTCCTGGCAGCACAGCTCTCTTGGACCCCAAAGTTCCGATCACGGCCATACAGGATCCCTATCACCTCCTTTTTAAAGAGATTTATTTATTTATTTATTTAAGAGAGAAAAAGAGGGGGAGGGAGAGAGAGTGCATGGGCAGGGGGAGGGGCAGAGGGAGACAGACTCCCCACTGAGCAGGGAGCCCAACACAGAGCTCAATTCCAGGACCCTAAGATCATGACCTGAGCTGAAATCAAGAATCAAGTGCTTAACCGACTGAGCCACCCTGGCCCACCGCCATCGCCTCTTAAGCAAATCCTCAGGGAGGCGATTACAACTCTGGGTAAGGGAATTCCCTCCTATTAGAAGCCAGGATCACAGAATTATTTGAAGACTAAAAAAAAAAAAATCAACCTTGAGGGCACCTGGGCGGCTTAGTCAGTTAAACATCTGCCTTTGGTTCAGTCAACAAAAGACAAAAGACAACCTACAGGATGGAAGAAAATATTTGCAAATGACTTATCAGATAAAGGACTAGTATCCAAAATCTATAAAGAACTTATCAAACTCAACACCCAAAAAACAAGTAAACCAGTCAAGAAATGTGCAGAAGACATGAACAGGTGTCCCACCCTATAGTTTTTTTTTTTTTAAATAAAAGGTCATTTATGGTAAGCAAACAAAAACAAATAACAGGGTTTTCATTGGTATGGGATATTTTAAGTCAGTTAAGCTACATTATCAAATAGAATATTATGCAGCCCTTATAAAGGTTGATGTAGAACTATATTAACATGAAAAGATGTCTTTAGTATATGGTTTAGTTTTGAAAACTAATGTAGAAAAATAAAGCTTAAATCTATTTCCACCGAAGATTTATTTGTGAATATATGAATTTTAAAATGTTGAAAGTCGACTAACATGTTAACAGTGGTTGTCTTTGTGGAGAAGATGGATGGCTTTTATTTCTTTTTGCCTTGGATCTCTTATAAAAGAACATAGTACTTTTATGTTTTCACTTTAGCAAAAGACTATTTTCTTGTGGAAATTTGTTTTTATTAAATACGTTGACAGAAGAGCTACAAAATTTTAGTTTTATTGTCTTAAAAAGAGTGAGACAACAAACTAGCCATCAAAAGAGAACACTTATTAGGTGCAGATTGAGTACAAAAACCAGTCACCCAAATCACAGTCTCAAGTTACGTCTTTTCCTGTCTCTTAATTGTTAAAAGGAAAGCAAATCCCTGAGCAGCTATTACACTTTTTGGTAAGACAATTCCCTTTTATCAGCAGCCAGAATCATGGCATTAAATGAGGATTAAAACTTTGGACTTGATTTGATTACTTCCAGCCAAGTCACCTTACACAGCTGTTATTTTTCCGATTCTTTATTTTATTCTGATCTATTGTTTCATGTCGTAGCTGGAATTCACATGTGTTTCAATAAAGTACCCATTTTGATAATGAAAATATTTACAAGAAAAGGAAGTAATTTGTAGATACAGACATCAGTTCTGAAACAGTTCAAAATTACCCACGCGCTTGCGGGACTCGGGCTCTGAGAGGAGCACTGGCAGCTGCCCTTGCTGTGTGCTCAGGCCTGGAGAAATCTCCACCTTGGGGAGGCAGCCACCGGGTCAGATCGCACAAGCAACCTTCGCGGGCCCACCTGTAGGACAGAGACACTGCTCGGGAAACCATTCTGAAAACCATTTGTACGAAAGTACACCTGCTAATCTAGCTGAAATAAAAATTTCGTATTTCTTCAGTTCTATCGTGCTTTTGTTTAAACAGAAAGCTGTGTAGCAGGTAAGCCAGTGTGCGGTGGGAGGGACGGACTCAGATGCAGGAGTCTGATGTGACTTGCTTTGATTTTCAGCCAGTCCACAAAGAGTCAGAGGACATGGAGACCACTGAGGCATGGTTCCTGCACTGGAGAACTTTACCGCCACTGAGGGAGACCGAGGTCCAGACACAACCAGCAGAGGCAGTGGCTTAGGGCGCCCAGGGAACCCAGGAGACAAAGGGACAGAGCATGGGGCTGCCTATCCACGCCTTCTCTCACGAGACAGTCTCCTGCCTGCAGAGGATAGCTTCTCTTCCACACAGCAGCCCTTCGAAGACTCGAAGAGTCCCCACCCCAAACCCTTTGCTAGGTTCTCCTTTCAGAATGAAGTAGATGAGGTCAGCCTGGGGGGCTCAGTGGGGTAAGCCTCTGCCTTCGGCTCAGGTCGTGATCTCAGGGTCCTGGGATCCAGCCTGGCCCGGCATCAGGGGGTCTCTGCTCAGCAGGGAGCCTGCTTCTCCCTCTCTCTCTACCCCTCCCTTCTGCTTGTGCGCGCTCTCTCTCTCTCTCAAATAAATAAATAAAATCAGAAAGAAAGAAGTAGATGGTGTTTGCCTTTTCTGATATTCATTCTGACCCTTCTAGGGCTTAAAACCAGGCCGACCGAGAAAAAGTACGGGCTCCTCTCCGGGTCCCAGCCTGTCCTCCCGCTGTCCCTTGGCCTCCTCTCCCTTTCAAAGACCCTCCTCTCTTACTCTTTGCCTTGATACTGTCTGTGGCCTCAGAATTTTGACTCTCAGACCTCCTTAAGGTCCAGACCTGCTTGACTCCTCCCAAAACCTCCCTCATTTGGTTCCTTGAGATTCTGCCCTAATCTTTAACTGGCCCAGACCCTGCCAGCATAGTTCTATAGAACTCTGACTCTTCCTGCCAGTATGGCGAGGGTCTCAAAGGAGGTCGTAATTTTGACCCTGAATTTAGGAATTTAGGGGAAAACATCAAAAAAAAAAAAAAAGGATAAAACAGTTTTACGTTCACCAGACTCATAAGAAATTTATGATAATTGAAAACAATAATTAAAAAATTGTATGTGCAATGTGTGTGTGTGTGTTTTGGGAGGAATGGTAGAATGCATTTCTCCCCGCAATACCTCTCTCTGCTTAATCTGAAACTGCTCAATTTCTTCCTTCCTTTCTTTTTTTTGGGGGGGGAGAGAGTGAGTGGGCACGAGCAGGGCAGAGGAGCAGAGGGAGAAGGGGAGAGAGAATCCCTGCAGACCTCACCCTCAGTGCTCAGCACTCAGTGTGGAGCCTGACTCAGGACTCAATCCCATGACCCCGAGATCATGACCTGAGCTGTAATCGAGAACTGGATGCTTAACTGACTGAGCTACCCAGGCACCATGGAATCACTCAATTTCTAAAACCTAATAAATATTAGCATTTTCAGAAATAATAGGATTGGCTATCTAGGAAGGTTCACAGCTCTATGGGATGTTGTGGGAAGCTGACATCCTCTAGACTTGTGTTGCTGGGGCAGAAATCGCAAGCGGCACCGCCTGTGTAGCCCGGCTTCTCAGCTACCTCGCTGTCTTGCTGCACGCTGGCCACCTCCTGGTCTGCGTGGGTGTGCATGGGCTCATGTCATCCTCTCTCCTTTCTCTGCAGGTGGCTTCCATCTCCAGCTAGACCAACAGCTCTTACAGGCAGCATTCCGTGCAGACTCAGCAAACCGACTTGCATATCTGTGTCAAGTCCAGGTTCTAGAACAATGCCCCACTCATAACAGCCAGTCAAGAGATTCTGCTGTTACACAGATGGACGCTTGACTGAGAGGTCTTACTGTATAATTCTCTTCGTTCTCAATGGAAAAAGAGTTGATTAACTGGAGGAACACTTTTCTGAACTACAGCAGGGACCTCTGAATGCCAAATTAGTATTGTAAATTCCGCATTTGGTTGTCCTGCCTCGAGAATGCTGGAGGTGTCAGGAACTGTGAGGTTGTTACTAGTTTCAATAGCAGTTTGGGTCATCAAACCAGATTTGCTGGATAAAATTTTGTAATGAAAATGTGTTATGTATATTTCTCCCAGTTTTATATCTATTTGCTATTTCAGAGATGTATGCCCCTTCAAAAATGAATGACTTCGGAGAGCAGACATCATTGCCATTAGAGGTAACACTCCCCTGTGTGCATCAAAAGAAAGCAAATTATATGATGCGAAGACCAACAGTTCTTTCATTTTTTATTGTATTTGATCTTGGGAAAGAGCAAAGCAGGAAGACTACGAATGTTGTGAGAAATTGTAAGAACTCTGAACTGCATAATCTTAGTCTAGATGATTAGACAAAGGACCAGAAATCAGTCTGTTCTCCAATGTTTATAGCAGAATGTTTACAATAGCCAAACTATGGAAAGAGCCCAGATGTCCACTGACAGGGGAATGGATAAAGAAGCTGTGGTATAGAGAGATATATGTGCCCTGGACTATTACTCAGTCATTAAAAAGAATGAAGTATTGACATTTGCAATGATGTGTATAGAACTAGAGGGTTTAGGCTAAGTGAAACAAGTCGGTCCGAGAAACACAAATACCATATGATTTCATTCATATGAGGAATTTAAGAAACAAAACAAATGAACACAGGGGAAGGGAAGGAAAAATAAAATACGATAAAAACAGAGAGAAAGGTAAACCATAAGAGACTCTGAATCACAGGAACCTGGGCTGCTAGAGGGAGGGGTGGGGGGACGGGGTGACTGGGTGGTGGGCATGAAGGAGAGCACGTGATGTGATGGGCACTGGGTGTTCTATGCCACTGACGAATCACTGAAGTCCGCTGAAACTAATAATATGCTATATGTTAATTACTTGTATTTAAACAAAAAAATTTAAAAATTAGCCTGTTCTATCTCCCACTCTCTCTCGCCTTATTTCCTCTGGATTGAACTGGAGCATTTTTATGTTTGCCTCATATTTCAGACTAAAAACACATTCCCCAGCAAACTGGCAACAACTTCCAACTGTGATCAAGGCCATTTTAACCCACGCAGGCTCACTCGTAGCAGACCCCGACCTGAGTCATGACCTTGTGTCCTGACTCGGATGTGAGAAGTAGTTCGGTTCAGTCTCACTGTCAATCCATCTTTCCGTGCCAGAGCTCCTGAGCATAGAATACCCACAAGCCTGCCAAGAGAAGGGGGTCAGAGGAACCTCTCCTTCCCTTGCCAGGAAGTGCTTTGTACTGAGTATAATAGAACAAAAAACAACAAAAAAACAGAGTTTAGGGAAGTATTGTTTCACTCCTGGACTTGAATTTGAATCCTGTCCTTCTCCTGTGTCGGCTCCGTCATCCTGAGCAAGGCATTTAACCACCCCCAAGTCTCAATTTCCCTTTCAATAAAATGCCAATCACAATAATCTCTGAGTAGACGGACCCACTGCGTGGCTGGGATCTGCCTCAAAAAAGCCACTGTGAGGATTAAGTGAGATACTGGTATTTAAATGGTTCTCGCAAAGTCGGCCCAAGAATGAGTGCTCAACAACTGCAGCTCACAAACCCAACGATGTCTCTGCCTCACTTCCTCGGCGACTTCGAAATAATCTGTTCATGGTATTCGTTTACAGACGAGTCACCGTTGGATTATGTTTCTAGTGTTCTAGTGTAGGTGACAACCTTTCTGTGGTTATCACAGCCTTCTGGTAGTCAAAGGGCCCCTGACACAATACGCTTTTGGAAGAGTAAAAAAATTTTAATGTGAAAAACCACTTTCTAACTCATCTGCTAAGCTTCGAGTATCTTCTGTGTGTACATCTCCAACCATTGAGCTTGCACAGAAAAATCCCGCTTCTTCCAAGGGCCCTTGGCTCCCAGCACCTCTTCTAGCCACGCTCTGAGACCCCCAGCAGGTGTTAGTGGTGCTCTGTGTGGTCATGCGAGAGCGGGTCCCCTGGCTGGCCCCCCACGCTGTTGGAATGACCTATCTATGGGTCTGTCTGTCCACCGGTCTTCGAGCTCCTGCAAAGCGGGGACCGTCTTGTTCCCTTAGTTGAGAGCCCAGCGCTCATCCTCATGGAAACACAGAAGATGAATAAATGAACGCCGGGGTGGGGCTTCGAGGGCATGAACACGGTCACGTGGACTCCGTCCCGAGAACCCAATTTCTATTTCAGGTTACGTGTGTTGGACATGTTTGTTGTCTGAGACCTTGGCCCGGATGATGGATTCCACTGCCTTTCCTTCCCTTTCAAAAACTGGAGAGCAAAGATAGAGAAAAGAAGTGCCGAATCACAACACCACAGACCCGTTAAATTGAGCTTCAACAGGAAGATTGAGAAGCTCGAGAACCTTGTGTGTGGTATCTTCGGGAAGCTGTCTGGGGAAGGTTCACATCTTGGTTCGTGACTACGGGTCAGACGCTTCAGGCGAATAAGCCACAAGGGCTTCGTTGGTCTGGTGAGTTTTTTTTTCCTTCTCCCATTTTCCCCTTTCTGGGAAGTTTTGATATAAAGTCCATTCAAACCACGGGAAGACTTAACTTTATCCTCCACTGTTCATCTTTAAGTTGTATGTGTAGCTCTACTTGCAGCTTCTTAAATATTGTTTTGTTTTTAATAATTTTTTAAATTTTTCTTACAAACATATAATGTATTATTTGCCCCAGGGGTACAGGTCTGTGAATCGCCAGGTTTACACACTTCACAGCACTCACCATCGCACACACCCTCCCCAGTGTCCATAACCCCACCACCCTCTCCCTACCCCCCTACCCCCGGCAACCCTCAGTTTTGTGACATTAAGAGTCTCTTAGGATTTGTCTCCCTCCTGATCCCATCTTGTTTCATTTATTGTTTTCCTACATATTGGCGGGGTTTTTTGTTGTAACTACAGCAGAAATATATTTTAAAGCATCACAAAGGTTTATATCTCACCAAACAAAACAAGACAAAAAAAGCATTGTATCAAGTGTACAATGAGATTCTAATTCCATTTCAGTTCCACAGTATGAGGGGAGATCTTTTTCCCTCTTCTTTGTGCTTTTCCGAATTTTCGTGGGTTTTTTTTTTTTTTTTTAACAATGAACATATTATATGAACAATAAGGGGGAAGAGCTACGTGTTCTTTTTTCCGAGTTCTAGCCTGTCATCCTACAGCCGGTTATGTAGAAACTTCCCCAGTGTTCTCCTAGGAGACGGACCCGCTTTACTGGAGGAATTACCTGCCTTCTATTTCACATGACGACAGGTGGTACACAGGCCAACAGCCAAAATGTGGCCTGAGACTGGGCATGGTGCAGGTGCTTCCTGCCTGTCCAGCCTCCTTTACCACCTGCAGGCACTGTCCCGGGGCTCCCAGGCAGCTCTAGTCTGTGACTGGCCTAGAATGTTCTCCCCACCTGATGTGGTAATGCTTATTCAAAGTACGTCCTCAGCTCTGAAATCCGTGTCTCTGGGGAGACATCAAGCTCCCATCATATCCTTTCACTGCAACACATTTTTTTCTTTCTGCATTTATTCAGGTGATTTTTATTAATATCTAATGCCTCCTCCCTAAAAAAAAAATAATAAGTGTGAGGTCTATTAGGGTTTTACTGAATCCCCAGAGCTAGCCTGCTTCCTGGAGCCTTGAAGGAACGCCAGTATTTGTTGCACGTATGAATGCATGTAAGAGGACATGTGGAAATCCAAGTGGAGATGGGAGAACATTCTCACTATGTCTGCCCAGAGTCATCAGTCTGATTAATGAGGCATGAGTATTTGCTGAGTGTCTGTGTGCCCTCTGCTAGACGCAGTAGGAGAGGAAGACTAGCAGGAGAGGAGCCCGTAGACTATGAAGAGATGAGAAAACATATGAAACACATAAATCAAACTAATTAAACTACTACACTGGCATCGTATTGTATTTTTAATGGCCACATAAATAGAAAAGACCTAAATTTTCTGTATAGATGATATCCATTGGAGCAAATGGTATTCATGTTTTCTGCCTGAACAGCCTTTCAACAAACTCAAGTGTTTTCCCACCATTCTTCTCCCCAGAAATCCTTCTCAACTTCCCTCAGACTCCCTAAAACTTAACATTATCCAATTGAAAACATATTATCAATAGGGACCTATAGTCTAGAGAGCACCTTCCCTCATACTCATCGGAGAAATTGTTTTAAAAGGAGGCAATGCCAACTACACAGTCTGGAGAGTGAGAAGAAGCCCAGAGGAAATGGAGGCGAATCTCAGGGGGAAACTGGCCCCATGCGCACGCTGTGTGTGTGCAGGTGCGCTCCGAGCCTTTCCTGTATAAACCATTAGTGGTGCCATCACTTCCATGCAGCCCCTGTGATCCCTGCTTATTATGAAGCTAGCTGAAGGAACTGAGTCACAAGGAGGGTAGTAAGTTGCTCAAGGCACACACCGGTGGCTGGCAGAGCCCGGCAGTCTGGCTCCTGGGGCTGGGCTCCCAGCCACTGCATGGGGACAGCTGTCCCCCCCCGCCCCGAGTCCCAGGTTCCCCTGCCATCATTCTTTCCTTGCCACCTCCTTCCCCAGGCTTCCTACCCTACATAATTAATGCCTTCCTCTTGGGCCCAAATTCCTCCAAGCAAATGCAGCCCCAAGCTCCTTAAGTCATCGTTATCTTTGGACTTCTTTCCAGATCTTTCCATGTTTAATCTTACTCCATTTTTATTCTACCCACAAGATGCCTATTTATAAGCTGGGCCACTCATGGAGCAATGAAGAATGGCCTGCAGGACCGCATAGGTACGACCCCAGGAAGGCAAACGGGAGGTCGGGTTTCCGACTCAACACGGAGTGCGTGATCTGACTCTGCTGATAACAGCTCTGAGAGCAGCCACCGCGGCCCCCTTCGCTTGAGTTCTGACTGTGGGCCAGTTACTGTTTCCAGTGCTCTCCCGTATTAACTCACTCAGCCGCACAACCACCTGTGAGGTGAGTCCTGGCGCTGTCCTTCTGCTTCACCGTTGGAGAAAAGAGGCCAGAGAGTTTAGGTCATTTGCCAAAAGGTGGGACAGACGTGCAGCCAACATGGGTCTCTGGGAGCTCGCCACAGAGCCCCAGCCTTCAGCGCTGAGCCCACAGCCTCGAAACTTACTCCCACCCACGAAACTTCCAGTTTTACATCTTTTTCTTTCTGATACAAGAAGCAGAAGCTCTTTTCTAATAATGACCCATGTCTGTTGTATTTCATTTCAAGACCGTTCCCAGCAATCACCCTGCCCCTCTTGCCAGGATTTTCTCAGTGGCTTTTTCCTTTCCTACTTTGTTATTTTGTGTTATTATTTTTGCTTCCTTGTCTCAGAAGGCTGCTGGAATTGTTAACATTCACTGCGATTTCACAATAACTGGAAAATTTACACGGGGACGTTATGATTAAGACAGAGCATATTTTCCAAACGTATGACCTTAAATTGGGGATCGTATCATAATAAGAGGAAATTCGACTCCCGGGCATGTGGGCACTATTCCTGCACTGCTCAGCCCGGGATGTCCACGAGTGATTCACACATGCTCCTGTCTCCAGACCAGCTTCGCATGGAAGTAGGTAACCTCCTGCCCCCACCCCACCCCTGGTGACCACTGCTGCTAAGTATTATCAGCAGCTCCTGTATTATCAACATCTAATTTCATGGGAAGGGCTGTGGTGAGTTTCTGGAACTTGAATAGGAAGTTGCTTTTCTAAACAGCTTGACACTGAGGGGAGGCAGCAAGACTATAAGAAGTCCGGGCTCGGCGGGCGGCCGAGAGGAAGCCCAGGCGCAGAGGAGATGGTAAGTTCATTTCTCTGTATCTGGGACCGGGTGAGACGTGGCATGCAGGCTGAAGCAGGCGGGTGGGGAAGGGCAGTTGTCATGGTGCTTTGGGGAGAACAGTCCATTAGAGTGCGAGCATCTCCAAACCTGCTGTCCACTTTGGAGCCTCTAGCATTCTTGGGGGTTGAGGCTGCTCTTTCCATGCTACGAGTGAAGCCGCCGAGCCTCATGGAGAACAGGAGTTTCGCGCACGGCCGCACTGCTAGGCTCGACAGTGCCGGGATCCGTACTTCTGTCCTCTGGTTCCACGCTGCTGTTTCTCCTTAGAGCTTCCGAAACTCTCATGGTGCAGATTTTGGTAAAGCCTAGATCACCTTCTCCAGGACTGCTCTTCTCTCTGGCTTGAAGGCAAGGCAGAGCAGGTGCCCTGGGATGACCTGAGATTGAATGTGTTCTCATCCCAGCCCTCCCGGTTCCCTCTCTGAGCTCTAGGAGTCTGCCGGGACTTAACATGGAGACTTCGAATGGTTTCCATTTCTGCCTTAAGTCTCCATGCTGTTAGTGACTCAGTTTCTCCATCTGTAAAATAGATAAAATTCCAGCACTCTATAGTGTCATGGGGAAGATTAAATAAGATTGCACTGAAACGCATTTAAATCTGAGGCTGGCACATGGTAACTGATTAGTAAAGGCCAGTTAGTATTGTTGTGAAAAAGAAAAAAATTTGTGGAGTTTGGGATCCAGGAAAGATACAAGGGAAAGTAGGTATTTTGGAACTCATTAAAAGATAAGCCATACAGTTTTACTCCTGACTTACCAGGAATATCTCCCACAGTCCCAGGGTCCAAGACCCTACCATCTGTAGCTAGCAAGGAGCCATCTGTCCATGTTTTTGAGCCCCTTCCCATGGGATGTCAGAAGAAATCAGCATTCATACATGATTCACCCCACCTCTTTGCTTTACTACGGTACACTTTTCAAATACCTGCAGTGGGGATTTTCTGTGCTGGGGATAATAGAGAAGGAGACTGTGAGGAAAGCAGGAATGAGTTTGAGTCTGTCCTGAGTTTGAACCCCAATGACATGAGAATGTGGATTGCCTTTGTCTCATCTCCTGCATATCACACATTCTCTGTGCTGGTCGACTTACATGGACAAGGAGTTAGTCATCTCCTCCTTCTACTCAGTCTGGGATCCTCCTCTATTTCAGAAGTATGTGGACACATTGGATCGTGGGGTTCCTTGGGGTTCTAGCAAAAATACAACTCTTCATCCCAGATGAAAATGCAAACGTCCTCATAAACACAAGCTTTCTGGACAAGGACAGTGGGTTCCCCGACCCACACATGGGTCTTAGGTTAAGAGCCCTACTCTATTGCCTCTTGTGCTTCAGGCTTAGAAGAACCTCCCTTAGTGTCTTGAAACTGGGCTGGAACTCTGCAATCTAGAGCTGTTTTCCATATTCCAAAAGTAAGCCCTCTTCCTTTGGCCCTGGGCACATTTGGCTCTTGGGATTCAGGAACCTCAACCCTGTGTGTGTGAATCTGGCTTCTCTTCTTTTACCTCTTTTTCAGAATGTAGCTACGGGGTTCACCTTCTCCTGGGCTGACCACCCGCTCCTAGAATAGGTAGCTTCAGAATTAAGTAAGTGGAAACTTAATCAAATCTCCAAAAGTCAAAAATGACCTACTGCTTAATGGACAAGACTGAGAAAAGACCCTGGAAATTAGGCTCATGGTGGTTTCATGAACGACATTTATTACATTATCTTCTAGGTGTCTCATTTCTTTGATTGAAAAGCAGACAGAAACTTTATACAGTCAAATACAAAATGATTCCTTTGTACTTGTAGCTCTGTCAAGCTCTAATGGACTTTTAAAAATTAGGTATGCTACTTTATTTTTAATGCTAGTAATTCAACCTAAATAATGGTGATTGGTAGTCAAATTTAAAATACATGCTCGGATTCTTGGTGTTAATGTCCTGGGCTCCTTCCTGTTTTTATTTCTAATTTGCTGTTGGCCTGGAGACCTCTTTTTATTTTTTTTCACTGTGCTTCATTTTCTACCTTTAAGCTGCTGGGGCTACTAACACCTGGGCTATGCCAGCACCACTGTGTAGTGTCGGAAACTTCAGGGAAGTATTTTGGCAGTTGTGATGCCTTGTGAAACCTGGACTTTGCCACCATCAATGTGTATAGCTCTGCCCACTCCACAACTCTCACATCTACCTCCCTGCTTTGCATTCCCATTGGCCCTGGCCCCAGCCAGACCCCCTTTCCCTCCCCCTGGGACTCGTATTGTAGCTTCCCCTTTGCGAGGCCCAGCCTTTCTGCGGCTAATTCATCAAATTCATCAAAACCACTATACTCTGGGGTACCTAGGTTGCTCAGCGGGTTAAGGCCTCTGTTTTTGGCTCAGGTCATGATCCCAGGGTCCTGGGATCGAGCCCTGCATCAGGATCTCTGCTCAGCGGGGAGTCTGCTTCCCTTCCTCTCTCTGCCTGCTTGTGATCTCTGTCTGTCAAATAAATAGAAAAAAAAAAAAGAAAATTAAAAAAAATATACACTATACTCAAGTCCCTCTGCTGAGGACGCTTCTCTGTTCAGAGCCCTGGCCATTAGGTCCCTTCTGGGCTATTACATCAGACTCATGAGACCTAGCCCCAACCTCATGTGGTTTGGAGGGGGCCGGTGGGGGGGGGGGTTGGAGCCAGCAACCATGAAAGAATTCTTGAGATGTTTCCAGTGCAAAAGAGGGTTTTTATTATAGCATGGGGATAGGACCCGTGGGCAGAAAGACCTACACTGGGACTGCGAGGAGTGACTGCAGATAAAAGATTTTCTGTCCTATGGAAGGAAGGGTGATGTTAGGGTTGCAGGGAATTGAGTCTATAGCTTTCTGAAGAATTTTTTTTTATTGCAAATCATTAAAACAGTTGCAAATGGATGGAGACTCTGATCCTGCTGACTGTGATCTTTATCAGTTAACCCTTTGTTTCCCCTTTCCTTTGACCTTGGGTGCCAGGCGTGCCTGAGGAATGTCACACACAGCCCCCTGGCAGAGAGGTGGGTTCCAGTGTGTGAGCTTGTGCTGTACCCTCAGCTCCCTTTTCTCACCCTCATCAAAAATCCCTTTTCAATTAATCCCCAGGCTCTCCCAGTTTTCGACAGCAATCAGACGACATCATAGCCTCTATTAAAATCCACACCTCCCTCCCCAGGCTACTGCTCTTTGCATGTAGAACAAAAGCTCATCCCCTTGTTTTAGTTCCCAAAGGCCCGGAATGATCTGTCACCAGCTTCGTGGTCCTCTCTTCCCACTGCTCATTCCGTTCCAGCTCATTCCGTTATCCAGCGGATAACGCAGTGTACGCTCCGCACTTCGCTGCCACCCAAAGCCTTCACACCAGCTTTTCGTTCCATCTTTAATTCCCTTCTTCTTGCTTCTCCCTGCCTGGCTTCTTCTGACCCTTCTGCTTTCAGTTAAAAATGACCTCCTTAGGGGCTTCTGGGTGGCTCAATCATTAAGTGTCTGCCTTCAGCTCTGCTCATGATCCCAGGATCTTGGGATCGAGCCCCACATCGGGCTCCCTGCTCAGCGAGAAGCCTGCTTCCCCCTCTCCCATTCCCCCTGCTTGTGTTCCCCTCTCTTGCTGTGTCTCTGTCAAATAAATAAAATCTTAAAAAAAAAAAAATGACCTCCTTAGAGAGATCTGCCCAAGGTAACCACCAGTCCCTCTATCCCACTTTAATTCTCAACCTAGCGTGTACCACTAGCTCCCAGGTTTCACCTTTATCTGTTATGAACTGTTCTGTATTTATTGGCATGTCATTGTCCGTCTTCCTCAGTACATTGTATATTCCATGAGGACAGGAATGATGTCCGTTTCTACCATCTTAGTGCCAGTGCCTCAAAGAGTACCTGACACATTTAGGCCTTTGATAAATTAATAGCTACTGAAATAAGCAATGGGAAAGAACAGGGAATAACAGGGAGCACCTGTCTTGGTGGGGGCGGTGACTCTGGTGATAGAAAAGGCTCCTTTCAGGAGGAGATTTTTGGATTTATAGCACTAGGCACACAGAGAAGGAGACGGTGCTCTGGGCAATTAGGAGAACAGAGGGCACATATAGTACATTCTGGAAATGACAAGATGTTTTTTATAAATGCATAGTTGAATTGTGTGGATGGTGAGTAAACTGAAAGTTAACGGCAGGAGAGGAGACTAGACAAAAGGAAGAGACCATGTTTTGAAGGGTCTTACCTGCGTCATCTTGAAGGGTCTGTATTTGTTGCTCAAGGAATGGGAACAGCTGATGGACTTTAGGTAGTAAAGTGATACGATCAGGTTTGTGTGTTAGGAATGATTCTGACTTCATTATAGAGAAAGAATTGAAGATGGATAACTTGAAGGTAGCAACTTGAGGCGAGGCCAGATAGAAAATGTGCAAGAAGTGAAAGAATTATGTCTGCTCTAGTACCTTAGCGGAAATGGGAAATCTGGAGAAAGCCCAGATATCTGGTCCGAAGGTAAGGTCAGTATGATTTGATGACAGGTTGGTGTGAAGGGTTTGGATAAAGGAGAGAGAGCCTTTGTCTTCCCTTCATGGCCCAAAGGACTTCAGGGTCACGGGGTTCAGGCCAGGGAGACTGACTGCTAGTAAGAACCTATTTCTCTTCTAAGAGCCCCTTTGAGTGCTAAAGTCTTCCTGAGAGCCACACTCTCTCCAGAGGGTTGGGTGGAAATCTGCTTTCTCGTCCCCAACTTCTAAGAGCTGCTGCTATTTGACGCCCTTCTGGGCTTTCCTGAAACACACCACCCACTGTCACAATCGCAGGTTTTCCCACTTCTCCACACATCCTTCTGTCTTACCCGTACAGTGTTAAGAGAGTGAGTCCTACTCATTGTTCCCTCACACAGGATGTGAGCCATCATGCCCCTTGCTTCTCTCACACCCAAATAGAGTGACACAAAGTACCAAGATCATTTTTTTTTTTTTTTTGCACAGCTTTCTTGGGCTCTTCTGCCTCATCATAATATACTTTTAAATTTGATACAACCACTGCTGTAGCCTTTTGATACGGAGTTATAACCATCACATATTTTTTTCAGTGTTTTCTTACTCAGAACCCACTTGTCTTACCTTCAGTCATTCCTCTGCCTTTGTTCTTCAATTTATTTGCTCACTCATTCATAAAATATTTATTAAGCATTACGCGTCTGCTTTCTACTATCGCTGAGATTCAGACCTAAGTTATCTTGGCCTTGAGAAGTGTCTGCCAGCAGCACCTTCTGACTCTGCACACACAGGCTTGCTTTGCGCTTGGACTGCCGATGTCACGCTCAGGAGGGAAGTCAGGGGTGGAGATGCTGCCTGCGGGCCATCTGGCACACGGATGACCAGAAGAAGACCTCAAGAAAGCAGAGGAGTGATAAGAGAATAGGGTCATGGAGGCAGGAACCTAGGGAAGTCTCTATCTCTACAAGGGCAAGCAGTGGGCTGACATACATTCAGAGGAAGACGCATCAAAATTGCTCAAGATGTCAGATAAGAGTCAAGAGAAACAACGGAAGCATTTTCAATAAAAGGAAGTATTCAGTAGTATTTATTGGTGGAGAAAGGTCAAGGAAGATATGAAGGGAAAATGTTCACTGGGTTTGGTAATTAGGGTTTCAGTGGTAAAGTTAGCAAAAGCAGTTTCATGGGCTGGTGGTTGGAGGAGGCTGGAGAATAAAGGGAAAGTAGAAAGTTCAAGAACCTGAACCATAGAGGAAGGAGAGAGATCAGGATTGGGGCAGAAGGCAAACAGTCCCAGCGGGGGAGGGGGGGTCATATTGTCGATTCTGCCTTTAGAAGTGCAAAGCTGTGGTCTACAATGTAGACAGGGGAACAGAATTCCTTCCCATGGCACCACTTCTGCCCACTTTGCAAGCCACCCTCCACGTTGGCAGCCATGGGACTCCTGCTGGCATCCAATACTTCTTCCTAAGCAAAGTGAGGACAAGGGAAAAAACACTTGGTCTGGCACTTTGTCCCTGCCCCTCTCCTCATTCCATTTTTTTCAGTTCTTAGGAAAAGTAAAATTAAAGAGAACTATAGTGTAAAGCAGCTTTAATAAAGGTTTACAAGGGTACAGGATATGATTATAATGACCTAGTCACAGACTGTTTCCCAGTGACTTCCAGTTTGAAGCCGACAGCCAGAGAACATTACAGATTAGCAGACCCATGTCCGTTTCTCTTAGAGACATTTGCTCTTGTTTCAACACTTAACTAGCTCAATAACACATGGAAACAGCCCTTAAAATCTCCAGGATCTTAGAGCTGAAGATGACAGTGTAGACCAGGAACAGAGGTGAGAAAGCCTGCCCACCCCAGAGAAATTTCAGAGGAAAATGACCAGTCAAAGGAAGATTCTCAGGCATCATCCATTCTCTATGCTCACACACAAAACATTTGTCTGTTGCCAGTGACTTACTCCGTTGCCTTAAAGTTCACAGAGATTTGGACTCGCAGTCCACTAAACATGGACATGTGGACTGTCCATGAACTGTCTGAAATTGTCTAAAAACAAATTACAGCTGTGCATTTTTTGAAGAATCCTGACCAGTGCTTTTATCAATCTTTCAAAGGAATTCAAATGTTCTGCAAGAATAAGAATCATTATGTTAACCCAACATCCACCTTGAAAACCTTAAAATGTTTAAAAACTCTCTTTCTCTCTCAGTTCTGTTTGAACCATATTTCAACATTTAAACAAGCTAGTTAAAATGTGAAACAGCTGGGGCGCCTGGGTGGCTCAGTGGGTTAGGCCACTGCCTTCAGCTCGGGTCATGATCTCAGGGTCCTGGGATCGAGTCCCACGTCGGGCTCTCTGCTCAGTGGGGAACCTGCTTCCTCCTCTCTCTCTCTGCCTGCCTCTCTGCCTACTTGTGATCTCTGTCAAATGGATGGGTAAAGTCTTAAAAAAAAAATAAATAAAATGTGAAACAGCTCTTTTGGGATAGTGGCTGGAGTCAGGCATGGACAGTGAAGCAGCAGCCTCCCCTGATCAGCCTCCCACACACTCCCTTGAACATTCCCTTAAGTCAGAGGACCCTCTAGAAATGCTCGACAGAGAAATGTACAGGGAAACAAACACTTCCAAAGGGCCCATGGGGAGGACCACTAGATCAAAAATACTATACTCCTCCAGTCTACTGGAGAAGGAACCCAGCGCATGTTCAAAGGTGAATATAGGGGGAACCCAGCACACATTCAAAGGTGAATATTAGGGGAACCCAGCTCACGTTCAAAGGTGAATACTGGGGTCCCCTTCATGAAATCTGCATGATGGTGTTTTTCAGCAGTAATGCTTTTGCTGCTTGTGCCTCTGAAAGAATTTTGGAAAGTTGTGTAAACTCTCACACCTTTTTAAGTAGAAAGCTAACTTCTTTGATCATTAAGTTTTAAACTTATAACGGAGGGGATGTCTAATACATTGTAAATATTAGCCTTTTATAATAAATAGATGTCACATCATTTCTTAATATTCATTTCAGTGGAAGTAAATACTGTAGTGATCTAATAACCCTCACCACTTAAAAAAAACATAAGTAAGTTCCAGATAGTAAGAAATTTTATATTATTTCTTTTCTCTCCTCTCATAACTATTTGTATTCCACTTTCTTTGCAGAATTTTAACCTAATAAAGTACAATTTTAAGCTTAAAGTCTTTACTTGATCACTATGTCTTACTTTTTTCTTTTCCATTATCTCATTTAATTTTTTCCAATTAACATATAATGTATTTTTTATTTCAGGGGTACAGATCTGTGATTCATCAGTCTTACACAATTCACAGCACTGATCATAGCACATACCCTCCCCAGTGTCCATCACCCAGTTACTCTATCCCTCTCACAGCCCTCCCCTCCAGCAACTTGCAGTTCGTTTCCTGAAATTGAGAGTCTCATATGGATTATCTCCATCTGTAGTTTCATCTTATTTCATTTTTCCCTCCTCTGTCTTGTTTCTCAAATTGCCCTTTTTTGTAAAAATTTAAAAAAATTTTTAAACATACAGGGGTACAGGTCTGTGAATCGCCAGGTTTATACACTTCACAGCACAGACCATAGAACATACCCTCCCCAATGTCCATCACCCAGCTTCCCTATCCCTACCCCACTTCCCCCAGCCCCCCTCAGTTTGTTTTGTGACATTAAGAGTCTCTTATGGTTTCTCAAATTACCTTATCAGTGAGATCATATAATTGTTTTTCTCTGATTGACTTATTTCACTCAGCAAAATACCCTCTAGTTCCATCCACGTAGTTGCAAAAGGCAAAATTTCATTTCTTTTGAAGGCTGCATAGTATTCCATTGTGTATATATACCACAACTTCTTTATCCATGCATCTGTTGATGGACATCTAGACTCTTTCCATTGTTTGGCTATTGTGGACATTGCTGCTATAAACATTCAGGTGCATGTGCCCCTTCAGATCACTACATTTGTATCTTTAGGGTAAATACCCAGTAGTGCAATTGCTGGGTCATAGGGTAGCTCTATTTTTAACTTTTTGAGAAACCTCCATGCTGCTTTCCAGAGTGGCTGCACCAGCTTGCATTCCCACCAACAGTGTAGGAGGGTTCCCCTTTCTCCACATCCTCACCAACACCTGTTGTTTCCTGACTTGCTAATTTTAGCCAGTCTGACTGGTGTAAGGTGGTATCTCACTGTGATTTTGATTTGTATTTCCTTGATGCTGAGTGATGTGAAGCACTCTTTCATATGTCTGTTGGCCATTTGGATGTCTTCTTTGCAGAAATGTCTGTTCATGTCTTCTGCCCATTTCTTGACTGGATTATTTGTCCTTTGGGTGTTGAGTTTGATAAGTTCTTTATAGATTTTGGATACTAGCCCTTTATCTGATATGTCATTTACACATATCTTCTCTTATTCTGTCGGTTGTCTTTTGGTTTTGTTGACTCTTTCCTTTGCTGTGCAAAAGTTTTTTATCTTGAAGTCCAAATAATTCATTTTGGTACCAGTTGAGACCTGATTTGTGACCCAGGATGTGATCTATTCTGTAGAATGTTCCATGTGCACTAGGGAAGAATGTGTATTCTGTTGCTTTAGGATGGAATGTTCTGAATGGATCTGTGATGTCCATCTGGTCCAGTGTGTCATTTAAGGCCTTTATTTTCTTGTTGATCTTTTTCTTGGATGATCTGTCCATTTCAGTGAGGGGAGTGTTAAAGTTCCCTACTATTACTGTATTATTGTCGATGTGTTTCTTCGATTTTGTTATTAATTGGTTTATATAATTGGCTGCTCCCATGTTAGGGACATAGATATTTAAAATTGTTAGATCTTCTTGTTGGGCAGACCCAAGTACGACATAGTGTCCTTCCTCATCTCTTGTTATAGTCTTGGCTTAAAATTGAATTTATCTGATTTAAAGATTGCCACCACAGGCGCCTGGGTGGTTCAGTGGGTTAAAGCCTCTGCTTTAGGCTCGGGTCATGATCCCAGGGTCCTGGGATCAAGCCCCGCATCAGGCTCTCTGCTCAGCGGGGATCCTGCTTCCTCCTCTTTCTGCCTGCTTCTCTGCCTACTTGTAATCACTGTCTGTCAAATAAATAAATAAAATCTTTTAAAAAAATAAAGATTGCCAGCCCAGCTTTCTTTTGATGTCCATTAGCATGGTAAATTGTTTCCACACTCTCACTTTAAATCTGGAGGTGTCTTTGGGTCTAAAATGAGTTTCTTGCCAATAGCCTATCAATGGGTCTTGTTTTTTGTTGTTGTTGTTGTTGTTTTAATCTATTCTGATACCCTGTGTCTTTTGATTGGGGCATTTAGCCCATTTACATTCAGGGTAACTATTGAAAGATATGAATCTAGTGCCATTGTTATTGCCTGTAGGGTGACTGTTACTGTATATTGTCTCTATTCCTTTCTGATCTACTACTTTTAGGCTCTTTTTTTGCTAAGAGGACCCCTTTCAGTATTTCCTATAGGGCTGGTTTGGTGTTTGCAAATTCTTTTAGTTTTAATTTGTCCTGGAAGCTTTTTTTTTTTTTTTAAAGATTTTATTTATTTATTTGACAGCGAGAGATCACAAGTAGGCAGAGAGGCAGGCAGAGAGAGAGGAAGGGAAGCAGGCTCCCTGCTGAGCAGAGAGCCCGATGTGGGGCTCGATCCCAGGAACCTGAGATCATGACCTGAGCCGAAGGCAGCGGCTTAACCCACTGAGCCGCCCAGGCGCCCCTGTCCTGGAAGCTTTTAATCTCTCCTTCTATTTTCAATGATAGCCTAGATGGATGTAGTATTCTTGGCTGCATGTTTTTCTCATTTAGTGCTCTCAATATATCATGCCAGTCCTTTCTGGCCTGCCAGGTCTCTGTGGACAGGTCTGCTGTCAGTCTAATATTTTTACCATTGTATACTATAGGCCTATTGTTCTCAGCTGCTTTTAGGTTAGGATTTTCATTCTGTCTCTGAGACTTGTAAGTTTTACTATTAGATGATGGGGTGTTGACCTATTTTTATTGACTTTGAGGGGGATTCTCTGTCCATATTGATTAGGTCTCAAGCCTCTTACTCTTTTTTTTTTTTTTTTTGAGGTGAATTTTTCCACTTTGTCATTTTGTCCAGAGAATAGATGAATGAGAGAACAAAATGTTAAAAGGGTAAGATCAACCCCAGAAAAATGTATACTAAACAAATCAGAAAAGACTCAAAACTGGGGTGAAAAGAAAGGGAAAAAATATATATATATATGTTGTATGTGTGTGTCTATCTCAGGCTGGTGAATAGAACAGAGCCACACAGCTGATTGTGGGTATATTTTTGTCTGTTAGAAGAAACTGCCTCTCCAAATTTTAAAGAACTAAGAACTTACATATATACAAAAATAAAGGTAAACATGATGAAGGGATAGAATGGATAGAATATGACTGTAAAGATAAAAATTTAAGTAGATTTTTTAAAAAGAATTAATGAGATAAGAAGTTGGTTGAAAAAAGAAAGAAAAAAATATTTTTTAAAAAAAGGAGAGAATGTGATCAGGCGGGAGCTAGAACAAAGCCATACACTAGATTTTGGTCTCTAAGAAGCTGCATCCCAAAATTTTAAGGAAAGAAACACACATTTCATGTTGCTGTGATTCTCAAATGTCTTTGCTGGAGGCGGAACCACACCGCCCTTGCCAGGGGCCGAGCTAAGCGATGTGTTCTAGGTCGTGCTCAGAGCTTTTTGTTCCCTGAGTGCTTTCCCTCTGGCTTTGGAGGACGGGAATGAAGATGGCAGCCACCCAGTCTCTGGCAGGAGGTGCCCGGCTCCTCAGTGCAACCTGAGAGAAAAGCCGTCAGTTCCTCCCGTCTCCCTGGTCTCCGGCCGTGCTCTGAGCTCCTCCGGCTTGTGACCAAGCATCTCTATCTCTGGTGCATGGCCCTGTTTGGAGTCTCCAAACCTAGCAGATTCCTGCCGCGCTCCCCCGCCACTTCTTCCAGAGAAGAAAGGGTGGAGGGTCTCCCCGATCTACCATTTGTGAGGTCTCTGCTCGAAGACCAGTGTCCGAATGTGCCTCAGGTCAGGGTTTATGGCAACCCTGAGCTGAAAGCCCCCTCCTTGGCTCTGTCTCTGCCCCCAACTTCCCCGCTCTGATACCCGGGAGCTCTGCCACACTTGGACACGCCGGGTCTTCCTGTAACCCTGAGGGAGCTGAGACCACACAGTCCCCGCGAGGGTTCTACCCCCCCGCTTAGCCTCCGGAGCGATGTCCCTCCATGGAGCAGACTTCTAAACGTTCCAATATCAGGCCCCGCTGCTCTCTCACCTGCCGGTAAGTGGCTGATGGAGAACCCCCCCGCCCCCGGTCTGTCTTCCCCTATATCTCTTTGGGTTCACTTCTCTGCACATCCGACCTTCCAGAAAGTGGTCGCTTTTCTGTTCATGGAATTGCTGCTCCTCTTCTCATCAATCTTCCATTGAGTTTGTAGGTGTTAAGGATGGTTTGGTAACTGTCTATCTGAACTCCTGGGGCCAGATGAAATGTAGGTTTCCAACTCCTCTGCCATCTTGCTCCTCCCCTTGCCTAACAACATTTTGAAAATGTTAACAGATCTGATGAAATCCCAACAGAAGGGAACTAATTAGAAATAACACTTGCTATTGATCCAAAGGGAGTAAGTTTATTATATATGCGTTATGCATATATATTACTTATTGAATAATACTGTGGACATAGGCTGAAATTGACAAGCAAGAAGATAAAACATAGATCAATAACACAGAGTAGATGGTGTAGCACAGGATAATTCACTGCTGCCCCAGGCATCAAAGCACAGGTCAGTCAGGGAGTCTGTGTGCAACTTCCTAGTACTTTAGGGTGTGGCATACTAGTTCTTAAAGGGAGATTATTGCATAATAACAATGACAATCTTTTTCTTATGTGCATATTACAGAATGTACCATAAACAAAAAATATTAGTTGCACAGAGTAGTTACTTGACAAATATCTTGAATGAAAGAAGAAACAAGTTCTGTCCTCGGCTATGGTGCAGGGTACAACTCGGAAGCAGAGCAGTGAGAAACAAGAAGGAGGCAGAGGGCTTGAACCTCCACCCTCACTGGAAACAGGGAGGATTATAACTCAATATACTGATTATGGACAAGAATTTTTTTTTGGCTTCATTGATTTCACATCAATCCTAAAAAGAAGTTTTCTTTTCTTGTTTCAGGCCAGCTGCCTAAAAGCCATCTGGAACTGGAGATTTCACAGAGTGGTCCGCAGAACAGCCCAGCTCCTTTGGTTCAGTGCCCTGATCTTTGGTAAACTTTATGTTAACCCTTCATCTGGCCCTGAGTAAGGAGGGGACCTTCTCCAAGTAGGAGAAGTTAAGGATGGTAGCCAGTTGTTGTGAGGCATGGAAATACTCTTCTCACCCAAATGCCTGGGGAAAAAATGCACCCAACACCATCACACTTCTGGAAAAACTCTGGAAAAACTGAAATGAACATCTCCAGGACCAATTATCCATTAGGCCCAGCAGACACTGGTCCACAGCACCATTAGGGACTCACAAAAATGTCTTAGTATACAGTATTCATAGATGTATTTACTTAAACCACTACAACTGTAAAACATAGTTTTGAATATGTTATTATGGAAGAAGGGGCTGATTGAGGTAAAACTGCCTAATCTCCATGGAGGTCAATATTGCAGCCGTGGTGACACCAGAATAAAGTTTTAGGGCAAAGCACTGCAATAGAGGAGTCAGTGAGGGAGAGACCAGCATGACCATCATGCCAGCAGCAGAGGACAGGGTTGAGTAGGAATGAGCCTCTATAAACAGGAAAGACGGCCACTTCCCGGGCTGATTGCCTGCCCTGTACACTTCTTCACATGGGATCTGGCCTCTTCTGGCCCCGGTGAGTTCCCACTGGCTACAAAAATATTATCTTCCCTCAGAGTGCCCCTTACACTTTTGAAGGGCACACCCCTTATTTCATTTAATATCACAAACATATCTTAAAAGGCTTGTTTTAACACGTGAGTGAGCGGAAGTGGAGGACACAGCATAATTTATCAGAGAGAAACAGTCAAGAGCGGCGGAATGACTGTGAGACTGCAGGTCAGGAGACTTGATTTGTGACCTGCCTGGGTCACAAACACGTTGTGTTTCACTCAACAAGTATTTCTGGGACACCTGTGAGGTGCCACGCTCTGTGCTTGGTGTAAGGGACCCAGAGATGAAAACAGAGCACTACCAGGATTCCTAATCTTGCCGTCACAGGAAGAGACATTCCCACACCCAGTGATAAGGGTGGTAGAGGCAGAGATAAGGTGCAGCAGGAGCCTGGAGGAAGGGGCAGCGAGCCTACCTGGGCGAGTCCTGGAAAGTATGGGGAGGCCCATTCTGCAGGCCCACGTGGGGAGGGCAGCTGGAATAGCAGGAAGAGCACTGCAAAGGCACAGAGTGGGAGTCTATCTGCTAAGAAGGTAAATATGGTGGGTGATGAGGCTGGGCCAGCAGGCAGGCTCCAGGTCATACAACATCTTATTTTACAGGTGAGGAGGTAGAATCTGTAGAGCAAAAGGAGCCACCGAGCCATTTTGTGTGTCACTTAAATTGGGCAAATTAGTTAATACGTCTGCCCCACTTATAAAAGGAGGAGACGATGAGACAGCCCAAGTCTGTTATCACTGTGACTACAAATTTCTAATCCTCAGGGTCCTCAGAATACAATTTCCCATTCTGACTTCATGGGTATATTTTTAAAGATTTTTTTTTTTTGACAGAGAGAAATCACAGTAAGATGGAGAGGCAGGCAGTGAGAGAGAGAGAGAGAGGGAAGCAGGCTCCCCGCTGAGCAGAGAGCCCGATGTGGGGCTCGATCCCAGGATCCTGAGATCATGACCTGAGCCGAAGGCAGCGGCTTAACCCACTGAGCCACCCGGGCGCCCCATGGGTATCTTTTTAGATGAAAGATGGAAACTCGTGTTCTTCCTCAGAACAACTAGGTCAGACAGGGAAGAGTCCTGTTTTAGGCCCTGCGGTCGGAAGCTCTTCGGAGCCACGCGGGATTGTCTTCACGCTCAGGAACTGTGCGGGGTCAGGGCGCTAACCTGGCCATCCCTCTCTCTCCTCAGACTTAATAAAGCAGGAAGAAGTGGCGGCGTGGACCTACCACTACAGCACAAAAGCGTATTCCTGGAACTACTCGCGGGTGTTCTGCCAGAAGCACTACACGGACTTAGTGGCCATCCAGAATAAAAAGGAAATCGCTCACCTCAATGAGGTCATACCGTACTCCAGCTCGTACTACTGGATCGGGATCCGGAAGGTCGGCGAGACATGGACGTGGGTGGGAACCAAACAGCCCCTCACCGAGGCGGCGGCGAACTGGGCCGACCACGAGCCCAACAACAAGAAGAACAACCAGGACTGCGTGGAGATCTACATCAAGAGCGCGTCGGCCCCGGGCCAGTGGAACGACGAGCCGTGCGGGAAGCGGAAGCGCGCGCTGTGCTACGCAGGTGAGAGCCCGCGCCCGGCTCGCTCGCGGCGGCGCGTCCCCCGGGTCGGTCACGCGGTCGCAGAGTCGGGGCTGCGACAGCAGAGAACCAGCCACGGCAGGCCCGGCACTGAGCGGCCCGAGGCACGGACGACGGGGAGGACAGGAACCGGGTTTTTGAGACTCGAATTTCACCGTCGTTTCTGGGTCGCTGGACCCACTGCCTCATTGTGCCCAGGCGGTCTCGTGTCCCCGAACCGACGTCCAGCGCTTTCTTGCCCCTCGCTGCCCGAGGAGACGCGGAGAGGCGCTGCGCCACGGCCCGGAGCCGCGGCTGCACGGCCGCCGGCCCATCCGTGCGGCGCGGGCCCTGCGGTCGGTTCGGGGCTGGGCCGTCCGCCGGGTCCAGTCCTGGGGCGAACCTCGTCAGCCGGACCCTCTGGTTCCCTCAGGTCGCTGACGAGACAAAGGCTCGGGCTAGTGAGGAGCGCGCGCGGGGTTCCGAGCCACACGGCGGAGCCGGTTCCAAACTCTTGATCCAAAGCGGGTGTTGTGTAGCCACGAGCGCCGCCGTGCCCTCCGCCCCCCGTTCTCAGGAGCCAGCACGAGGCCGGGACGGACACCGCGTGTTACCGCTTCCCTTCAGCAGCGCGCGTGCGCGGGTGCTGGACGGTGGGGGCGGGGTGCGGCGCGGGGAGGGGTGACGGGCTGTGTCTGCTTCCGGGAGAGCGCACGCGCCGTGGCTCGGCCTTCTCAGTCGCGCGCTCGCGCGTCGTCCTCACAGACCCGCCGGGCTGCCTCACGCGCCTCCCCCACGCTGCGGCTGCGCGGAGACCACGGCCCGGGGCCGCCCGGTCCCCAGCGCTCTGACGCTGCTTCTTGCAAAAGAGCCGCCCTCCGCCGCGGCCGTTCTAAAACCGACGCGGCCGGGCCCAGAGGGGTTAGGCTGAGTGAAGGAAGTCACGCGGAGAAGCAGTTACCACGGGGTTTCCCTCCTGCGCGGAATGTAAGGAATGGCGCGGGGGCCACGGGTGGGGGGAGGGTGGCTGAATGGGAGGAAACCATAGACGGAGACGAACCGAGAGAGACTCGGGGCTCCCGGAGCCGAACTGAGGGCTGCGGAGGGGAGAGGGGTGGGGGGATGGGTGTTAAGGAGCGCACGTGTGGCGAGGAGCGCGGGCTGTTACGGCGCCTCAGGAGCCGTTGAACACTACGTCAGGAGCTAATGATGTATCACGTGTTCACTGATGGAACTTAAACAGCGAAACCAAGTAATAAATAGAGAAATTCTGGGAATCGTAAACACTCCCCTCAGAACTCCTCCTCCTCTCCTGTTTCTCTCTTCTCCTGTCCAGCTCCCATCCGAGGGAAAACGTATCCGTAAGTGCATTGCCCTGCAGTTGGGTCTCATTTTATAAATAATTTATCGACGAATTAACACATTTATGAATGTAAACAATCACGGCCTGTTCTTTGTAGGCCAGGACGAACACGACCAGAATCTCCGTGCTTCCTGCTGCCTCCCGGCCAGCTCCCTAACTCCCTGGGTCGGGCCTCCCTGGAACGGTCCCTGTAAGGTTCTCTTGTTGCCCGTAGATGTTTCCAGCTCGCCACTGCTCCCCTCCCTGCCCAACCTTCAACATCCCTCACTCCAAGATCACCTTCCCCAGTAAACTGCAAAAAAATCCCAAGGAAGGAAAGCGATTAAAAGCTACGGTCGGGCGTGATACCTCTCCTCTAACCTTCAGGAACGGGGGACATGGCTAATGGCTGCAATTTTGCCGCACAGTCGAGTTTCTGGCTCCACCAAACACAACACTCTAGGCAGCCACTATCCTGCGTGGCATGTTTTTGCCACCCAAGCTGGAAAGGGTGTAGGGAACCATCAGCTCTCTGTAGGAAACAGATGAGAAGCCGACATGTCGTCTGCAACAAGAAATTAAGTTGGACCACTTCTCTAAATGTCAGGATTGTTACATCTCACAACAGCTTATCAGGAGGGAAAAAAAAAAAAAAGATTCATTCAGTGAATCATCATTATGTCCTTTCCTGAGGATTCAAAGTTATAGACGATTTCTGACCTGCCTGATTCCTTGAAGTGGAGTAAAGGACAGACCTGGGACTGTTTTCTCATGTATAGCATTCTGAGGTCCTGAGGAAGCTACAATCGGAACAGAATGTGCGTGCTCTACGAGCACAGGACAGACAGGGAAGCCGGGTGAGGTCGCGGCGATAGGAGGGAAGATGTGGACCAAACATCTGTCCAGTATCTAGTGGCTGCTGCTTCCCCTGCATCTTCCCGTTCCTTGGAACCCTTTCTAGTGCCCCTGTGCAGCTTCACCACACTTGCCGGCTGCCTTAGGGACGTCCTCCTGTGGAATCTGCATGACTTCTAGAATTTTCACATCTCAGAGTTGTGAGGGAATGTAGAGGTCATCTAGTATAACCCTCTATGTGACATATGAGTTTTCTCTTGTAATGGACCCCAAAGTGGACCACATGTGGCCACAGCTCGGTGCTGAGGAAACACCACCAGAAAAGAGTCTAGTCTCAGACCTTGCCCCCACCTGTGACCTCATCAGTAAAGACATTCTCCGTGCTTTGAGAGTACTGATTCTAATGCCAACCCTCCATCAGGTGCCTAGTGCAGAGTCCATCCCCAAGAGCCCCCTGCAGGAAAGAAACTCCAGCCCATCTACGCTCAGACTTACTGAGATGGGCCTGGCTGGCCAGTCATGCTCTCCACACCTAAGCCTGGTATCCTGAGACCTGGGAAACACCTCTTGACGAAACTGTTATGTGCCACAAGGAGGTCTTAGCGTTTCGTTTGTTCCTCTGCTCCTCCACCATGTGATGCTGGCTGCAGATTTGAAAGGAACAAAAGGCTGGAAGGGCTTTGGCCCTGATCTTGTGCAGGTTGGCTTCAGAGAAGTAACTTGTCTGAGTCCCTTAATAGTAGGCAACAGAGCCAGGATTCTGATCACGTGTGTGTGGCTGCCCACATCTGCTTCCTAAACTTTACGCTGCACTGTCACAGGGGTTTCTGTAATACAACTCTAAGAATATTCTTGGTTAAAAGCCACAACCTATTTCATACCACATAGAGGAGTGTCTCTGTCTACACATCTGTTGGTGGCTCTTTGTCTCTCTGCCTCACATAGCCATTCCTCCTTAGGAAACACTTAGCTCAGCCTAAAATGGAAGCCAGGCAATGCTCTGGTGGGTTCCTACAATGTCCTTCACAGGGGCCAGGCTGGCCCAACAGAGGACACGGTCATTTTCTGTTGTTTGGCCAGCTCAGTCTAACCCAAGAGGGGCTGAGTCTGTGGCCTGGGGAATAACCCCGCTTTTCTTCATGCCTTCTGGGAATGCCCATGATTCTGGTCCTTCTGAATCCATGCAGCCTCCTGCCAGGACATGTCGTGCAGCAAGCAAGGAGAGTGCATCGAGACCATCGGGAACTACACCTGCTCCTGCTTCCCCGGATTCTATGGGCCAGAATGTGAATATGGTGAGGCCACTCTTTTATTGATATTATTGTGGTCGTTGGTCTTGTGCTGGAGGTGGTTCCAGGGAAAGAATCATGTTGGAGACTCACCAGTGAGTAAAGGCTAGCCCTGGCCCCCTCCATGATCTGTGAGTCTGCCCCACTCCAACTGTCCCAAGACATACACTCTGGGGAAAACATTTCCTTCTTGGAACATTGGCTCATAAAATCCTAAAGGGTAAAAGAAACATAAAGAAAGCAAAGCAAAGGCTGATATTGCTCATTTGATAAAAACCGGTGAAAGACTGATTATTTCCCAAGATGCAGCCAATACCAAAGCACCAAGTAAAGAGGACCAGGTTGGGTTAGAAGCCCAGAGAGATGGGATTCAGAGGGTTATACAAATAGCTTCCAATGTCTAGCAAACCTGACATTGTCTTTAAACCTGCAGTGAGAAAGAAAATCAATATTTTGTCCCCACAGTCAGAGAGTGTGGGGATCTCGATCTCCCTCCGCAAGCATTCATGAACTGCAGCCACCCTCTGGGAAACTTCTCCTTCACTTCAGAGTGCAGGTTCCACTGCACAGAAGGGTACGAACTAAATGGGCCCAGCAAGCTGGAATGTTTGGCTTCTGGAGTCTGGACGAGTGAGCCACCGCAATGTGTCGGTATGTGGACCCTATTCTTTCCATCCTCACTGACTACTAGAATTTCAGAGGAGGAAAACAAACTTTCTCCATTAAAAAAAAATATGAGAAATCATGAGGATCCACATTAGATGGGGAATTCTGATTTTTGATATTGCCCATCAATAAGAGTAACACTAATTTTGATTTTCATGATGCTTTGTATCTGTAGAGTGAGGTAATCGGTGTAATTCTTGATTCTTAGGCAAAAGCATCACAAAGAGAGACAGGCTCTGTCTTTGTCAGTTGCAAAGCAAATAGAGTATAATAATGAGGCCTTAGGGCTGAGTATTATTAATTTGGTAATTTTACATTGCTTCTTCAAAAAGTAAATGAACCATGAGGATGTTTGGGTCTTTCAAAACAATTGCTGAAAGTTTTTTTTTTTTAAGATTTTATTTGTTTATTTGACAGACCGAGATCACAAGTAGGCAGAGAGGCAGGCAGAGAGAGAGGAGGAAGCAGGCTCCCCACTGAGCAGAGAGCCCGATGTGGGGCTTGATCCCAGGACCTTGAGATCATGACCTGAGCCGAAGGCAGACGCTTTAACCCACTGAGCCACCCAGGTGCCCCTGAAAGTACCTTTGAACCAACCAGTTCTGTCACCTCTCCCATCACTGAGGGAAGGTTTCGATAGCCACTGTAGCATCCCGAGCTTTCCCTGGCACCGGGCATAACCCAAGGGCTCACACCATTACTCTGGGGTTGTTTGTAGCTGCCCAGTGCCCACCCCTGAAGACTCCTGAGCGAGGAAGCATGACCTGTCCACACTCGGCCGAGGCCTTCCTGTACGGGACCAGCTGCCACTTCAGCTGTGAAGAGGGATTTGCATTAGTTGGATCGGAGGTGGTGCAGTGCATGGCCTCAGGGGTGTGGACAGCTGCAGCCCCAGTGTGTGAAGGTGAGTTTCTGGGGATTGGGTTTGGATAATGTCCACCATGCCCTGTTCTTGCTGCGAGTACAGATGGCAGTGGCCAGCTATGGAGACGTTGGCCTGCACGGCCACAACCTGACCCTCCTTCCACCCGCCACTCACAAGTCCTCTCTTCTCCCAAACCCACAGCCCTCGAACAGTGTTAGAACAGGCCCCGTTCGCAAATTTCACACACGATCTGGTAGAAGATCTTCCAGGACAGGTTCTTAGAGGTAAAGGGAATGGAGGACGTTAGCAAGAGCTTGGAGGACTCCTTTTATATTTTAAGACTGAGGTCACCCTGTGGACTGGTCCCCAAGTCTGGACAAACATCGTGAAGGTCTCTGACCCTCACAGATTCCTAGCTGCACCTGGATTTCCTGAGGTAGTTTCATCATCGTCTTCCAGCTGTGGGCCTGGTTTTTCCTTTCTTAGTATCTCTCTCTCTCTTTCTCTCCTTGGTGCTTCTCTCCAGTTGTGCAGTGTCCCCTCCTGGAAGCCCCTGGCAAAGGAACCATGGACTGTGTCCACCCCCTCTCTGCGTTTGCATATGGCTCCAGCTGCAAATTTGGATGCGAACCTGGCTACCAGGTGAGGGGCTGGGCCTCTCTGCGCTGCACGGGCTCTGGCCAGTGGACCGCACCCTCGCCAGCTTGTGAAGGTAGGAGTTTCCTTCCGTTGCCCCCCTCCACCCAGGAAGGGTCATGGCACATTGGCCCGATCAGGGGCTCTTCACCTCAGGAAAGCCTCCTCCAGGCTCTGACAGTGGAACAGGTGTTTCAGCCTCCAGGAGGCATGGTTTCTTCACCCATGAAATGAGCTAAGAGTTCCCAGGTGCTTTGTGAGCATGAAGGATGTAAAAAGTATGCAATGAAATAGCATCGGTGAAGTAGTTAGCGTTAGACCGGTCACTCAATTTCTATCTCTTTTTTTCCCCTTCCTGCCTCACTGGCAATACAAGCTGTGGGACAAGGCCTCTGCTTCAGAGGAAGTCGGAACGTGGCTATTAGGACAAAGAGGGGAATTCCCTGCTGAAGTTTTTGGAGGTGACTTTGATCCTGGAGGGAGGCAGGCTGTCCTGGCTGAGGATGTGACACAACCTTCCACCCTTGCATAAGAGCACGAGGCTGAATTCCGTGCAGTTGCCTCATACCCTCAGCTCATTAAGCAGAAAGAGGGATAGGGCAGCAGGAAATTGAATATTGAATGAGCGAGTGCCCAGGAGACTTGATTACAAGCCTACCTCAGCTACTGTCCAGATAGCAGAACTTGGAAGTAACTTAACATTTCCAGACCTCACTTTTCTCATCCGTAAAGGAAGAGAGAAGAAGTACTAGAGGATCTTTGGTTCTTAGAGGCCCTGATTCTGTAAAAACCAGAGGTCTAAGCCCAGGGTTGATGGGAGCTTTTGTCTGAAAACCAAAAACAAAACAAAAAGCCAAGCAGGAATAGCTTGGAGTCAAAATGTTCTATCAAGGAAGTGCATGAAGAAATCTGACTTCATCAGAACTGGGGTCACTCAGGGATTAATTTCATGCAGGAACTCTCCTTGGACTGCACTCACTTGGCATTCAAAGTCTGATGAAGTTGACATCCTGTGTTCCAGAGATATGACCCACTCAATATCATTTTATAAGCCCGGGTGATAGTGTATCAACAATGGGCTCTATTATCCCAGCTTTTTCCTTAAAAGTCCAGCCTATTCCATGTCAGCTCTTTCCAGATCCAATTCCACAAATACCACCGGTAAATATTTAAAGAGTATTTAATTTAAGTAAAGAGTAAATATTTAAAGAGCCAGGCCCTGGGATCCAGCTCAGAATGACTGAGCCCAGCCTCCAGGAGCCTGTGGCCCAAGGGGTAGTGCTCGGACAGTGTCTGCAGGTGCAAGGGGCATGGAGAGCGTACTAAAGGAGTCATTAGTCCTGATCTGGGGTGGCCAGGGAAGGTTTCCTAAGGAGAGTGCAGTCTAAGCTGAAATCAAAGGGCAAGAGAGTGACCCAGGCAAAGAGGGCATAGGAAGGTGTCCTACGCAGTTTCCATTTTGGAAAAGGGAGGATTCGGGGCTCTGGACATGTGGGTAATTTTGGTAGGAAAGATGCATCTCTTGAGAGGTCTTCCTGAGAAGGAACTGAGCCCTTCCATGACCCAGTTTCAACGACAACTTTCTCCCATTTAGCCATTGCCTGCGGGCCACTGCAGAGTCCCGTTCACGGCAGCATGGACTGCTCCCCATCCTCAGGAGCATTCCAGGACAACACCAGCTGTAGCTTCCGCTGTGCCGAGGGTTTCAAGCTGGAAGGAGCTGACTTAGTCCAGTGTACTGAGTTGGGACAGTGGACAGCGCCAGCACCGGTGTGTCAAGGTACTGTGACCTTGGAACGTTCCTTCTGTGTCTCTCAGTTGGTTAGGCATCACATCTGCGTTTGAAGTAAGGCATTTATGCATCAAACATTCACCAAGAACCACTAGTGCCAGACCCTTTGTGTCGGCTCTAGGGAGGAAAGGGTGAGCAAAGTGCATGTCCATTACAGCGTATTGGAGCTCAAGGCGAGAGTTGCACTGACTGATGGAATGTGTTGGCATGACGAAAAGGAGACAGGTTGGGAGGAAGGAATGATGCACAAGGAACAACGTAGGGCGGTAGAAGACTAATGCACAAGGCATTTAGTCTAGTTCCATCATTTCCTGGCAACAAGATTTTGGTCTCTCTGAAGTTCAGTGTTTCCTGTAAAATGGAAGTATTATTATCTGCCTTACCTATGTGCCTCATTCATGGTTGTAAATTAATGTGTGCAAAGAGAGCTTAAAACTGCTATGGGTTTACAAATGTATGTAAAATAACAACATTACCTTATAAATCCTATGTCTGCAATCTGATTTTACAAAGTAATCTTCCTTCGATAGTTCATGTTTTCTATATTTTGCTCTTACAGGAGAGCAGAGGCATAAGGAAGTCACTAGGATTATTATTTTTACAAGGAGTACTCCACACAGAAGTCACGTCCTAGAAATGCAACATTGGCATTTTGTGTTGCTATTTACTGGGATCCTTGGGCAATTTATGTGAATCCCCCGGATCTAAGTATATCCTGATTTTAAAATGAGGCAGGAATTGGAAATCAGGGTTGCAAACAGGGAAAAAGGTTTGTACACTCATGTCCATAGCAGCATTATTCATAATAACGAAAACGTGGAAGCAACCCAAGTTTTCATGAATGGATGAATGGAGAAGACAACTGTGGTTGAGATATACAATGAAATATTATTAGCCTTAAAAAGGAAGGACATTCTGACATACACTATACCATGGCTGAAACGCAGGGACATTGTGCTTAGTGACATAAGAAGACAGATGAGGATAAGGGGTGAGTGCCCTCATACAAGGTCCCTGGAGTAGTTCAAATCATGGACAGAAAGCAGAATGGTGGTTGCCAGGGGCTGAGAGGAGGGGGACTGCGGGGTTCCTGTTTAATGAGTATGGAGGTTGAGTGCACGATGAGGACAGGTGCTCTGTCGCTGGTTGGTGGTGATGGCTGCCCAGCGAGATGAGTGTACTTTGTATCAGTGAACTGTGCACTTAAAAGTAGTTAAGTGGTAAATTTTATACCATGTGTATCCTACCACGATTAAAAAAAATGGAAAAATGAACCCAAAAATGAGACAGTGAGGGACTAGATGACCATACACCGTGAGGGCGAGGGCAGTGGGATGAGTCGTGAATGTGTCTGAGAGACAGACACAAAAGGGAGCTTTGCTGTGCTTAAAAGGGAGGGAGAGATCTTAAGAGAATCCCTCTGGGGCCATTCTTGTCTCCAGGCACGTAAATGTCTTATCACACCCCAAGATGGTTGGCTACTCTCTTTAGCTTCCTGAGATGTGATCTCAATAACTCCGCGGCCAGGCTTCCCAGGTGTTTTCTGGGAAGAGAAAGAGAAAGAAAGAGAAAGAGACGGTCAGGGTCTGCTTCCAGTGGTGTTACTGCCATCTGTCAGCACGAGCTGCTGCTGCTTGCTGCTGTCCCCGGTAATATCTGTCGACCACGGATAATATTTACTGAGCACTTTAGAATCTCCATAGGGTAGTTACATATCTCCATAAGGTAGTTAGAATTATTGTTCACATTTTTACAATGAGAAAAGACTTATCATATTACAGTGCACCTGTTCTCTCTGACCGTCTGTTTTACATGATTGAGATCATAGCATATATGTAATTTTTATTCACTTTTCACTGAACATTGTACATTGAGATACCTCCCATACCTTTCCAAGATGAAATAGATCATTTTTAGCGACCTTTAGTACTCCTTCCATCGATTCAGCATAATTTGTTATCAGCCTCTGATCAGTGGCATTTCCGTTTATTTTCAGTATTTTGCTCTGAAAAGTAATGTCTTCATTCAAAAAAAATCTCTGAATTGATTTTTTGCTATGCATCTTGATTACATTCTTAGCATACATTCTTGAATCTAAAAATATGATCTTTTGAAAATTGTTCATGCATATTGCCAAAATGCCAAAATGCTTAACAATGAGTTTTCCGTATAAATTTCTCCATGTGCCATTGTGATGGAGGCTTTTCTCATCCTCCAGTTTAAACAGTCCCCACTCAGAAACCCCCGTTCTTGGCCCTAGAAAGGATTAAGCGGTCAAAATTAATGTGTACCTGTGTGTTACTCTGTCCTCACTCCCTCACTTTCTTACTTGCAGCTCTGCAGTGCCAGGATCTTCTGGCTCCAAACAAGGGGCAGGTGAACTGCTCCCACCCACTTGGTGCCTTTAGGTACGAATCAACCTGCCACTTTGCGTGCAGCGAAGGCTCCCACCTGGTGGGAGCAAGCGTGCTGCGGTGCTTGCGCTCTGGGAACTGGAGCTCTCCTCCTCCAGAATGCCACGGTAAGGTGAATTCTCCTCACCTTCTCAGAAATCCACTGTAGGCTGTATTTTAGCAGTGGTGACTGTCTAGGGGCCAGAAGTTTGAAATGGACTGGAAAATTAATAAACACTTTCCTCCTGTAACCCATTGATTCCAAATTCAGTAACCTTAAAGGGCCAGGCAGATAACATGAGTAGTAGGATGTCTGGCAATAGGAGATAGGGAAGGGCCCTATCAGCCTCTGACCAGGATCTGGAAGCTTCTGTCACAAACCAGGTACACTGTTCTCCTGGCTAAAAACAATGCCTCAAAAGAAGGCCACAAAGGAAAAAAATAGCTTCGGGATGGTTGCCCCAAGGCTGACTGGCATTTTGCTCCTAGGAACCAGGCGGAAGGTGGGCGCCCTATGGGTGTCCTGATGCGATGGGAGGGGCACTTGGAGTACTTGGCCGAAAAGAGAGCCGGGGTCGTCTGCCAATATTTTATGAAATAGAATGGGTTCTAATCCTTTGTGTTTGGGAACTGAAGCACAGATGTATGCTTTTTATACCCTCCCCCCATTCCTTTTGTCCCCTCGATGTATCCAGTTCTTTGGTTGTATTTATGAAAATATCACTTTTACAAGCAAGATTCTTATTTGTAAAACTACAGGAAAATAAGAACATAAAGAAACAAAAAAATCCTCTCAAATACTCCCAGCCTGAAATAGGCGTTGTTTTAGCTTTCTTATATGAAATCTTCCAGTATTTTCCCCATTCACTTTCCCTCTATGCAATTAGTATTTTTATGATGCATATATAATTTTAATAATTAAATTAAATAGTAAAATACTAGATAATCCTGAATTGTTTGCCTTTGCCTTTCACTTTGTACAGACTTTTAACGTCTGAGTGAAAGCAGGCAGACACAGGTTTTTAATGAAGAGGAAACCACTTGCTATTCAGGTCACACACACACACACACACACACACACACACAGTTACGTCAGGTCAACAGCGAATAAATGAATGGTTGAACGAATGAATGAATGAACTCAATAGAATTGGACGTCCTTCATTTCCAGGCACCAGAGCATGGCAAGCCCCTGGTGCTGAGGTTGAGAGTAGCTTCCAAGCAGGGTCTAGAAGGACCAGAATGAGGCTTCTGACCTTGCCTTCTCAGCTTTAATCCTGGCCACACTGGAGCCTGGGTATATTACAAATTCCATGAAGTTCTGGGGAAGAACTCAGAGTCCCTGCGGAGGGCTGTCCCAGGGACTGGGATCCTTCCCCAGAATTCTGTCATAGTCATCAGAGTCATGGTTCATTGCCCCATACTGTGCTGCCTGTGGGTGTTTCACAGCAGGGAGGCTGACACTCACCATGGCTTCCTGTGACCTTCTAGTTCCCTCCTGCTTTTAGCTCTTTGTTGATTCTGACTGAACTTTCTCCTGTTGTTGTTGGGTGAGCTTCAAGTGAAATACCCAAATGTGGGCTGGGCAGGAAGGGACCAGAAGGCTTGCAACCCGCTCACTGTTGTAAGACTCCTGACCGTGTCATCAGACAGTTTCCCTTTTCTAAGTCCCCTTTGCCCTGCTGCCTTCTGACACGCAGCTCTCAGAGCCCCGCTATCAGAAGGCAAGGCCATAAAAGAGCTTGATATGGATGCCATGGCACCAAGACCCTCCCAGTTGTTCCTTCCAGGCTACAGCCTTCTTGATGTGTCTCCTCTCCTCTCTCCCACCACCCACACGTGCACACTGAAGACAGGAAGATGTTTCAAGTGGCAGAAAACGACGAGGTCTTTGAAGAATTTGATCAGGTTGAGGGGGATATAGCTGGAGAGGGGAGGAGGGGAAAGGGAAGAGAAAGGTATAAAAAATACTTTTGGAACTTCAAGCAGTTCAAGTCAGTGGCTGAAGAGTGGTCATGGGTTCAGGCCTCCTGTCACTGACTCTGGTCCGAAGCCGTACGCTACTCAGTCAAACCAAATCGTGAAGAAGAAAGCCCTAAACCGTGCATTCTCTTAGTCTTCATTTTTTAATGTTGACATGTTGAATCTGGACATTATAGTTTCATTAATTGTCGGAGGGATATCTCAACAGTCACTGACATTTACTTAAGAGTCTTTTTTTTTGCTTTTGACCCTTGTAAAAATTTTGGGAGCCAGGCAGTGCCATTTTCCTCATTTTAGAAGTGAAGATACTGAGGCTCTGAGAGGTTTAAGTGATTTGCCCCATCCCTCAGAGCATGATCTCCAACCCAAGCCAGCCCCCCACCATCTCCAGCTTTGTGTGTATGAACTGTGGTCAAGAACCACGAGCTGTAATTTACCTTTTCTGTAAGTGGACAAGTAAGTCACTGGGGCTGGTCACCGTATAGGATGGCATTGGTGGGAAGAGCATCTGCAGATGGCCAGTTCCATTACGTGCTTACCATGTGTCCGTGATCTTTAAGATATTTTTAAATTTAAGTTTTTACATCTGATTTAATTTATTATTCTGTATAACTGAGGGCCCCTGCAAGGTGGGGAATATCATTTTCCCATTTCACAGATGAAGCAACTAAAGATCGGAAAGGTCTAGAGACACTGTGCTGGTAAGGACACAGCAAGGATTTAGACCCAGATTCTTTCTACCCGTTGGCTGGAGAAAGGAGCTTTTGTGGGAGGAGAAAGTATTTTACTTTGTTTTCCTGTTTCCTGTCATTAGTCACTGTGCTCTGGCAAGGTCAATGGTTCTTTATTTTTTTTTTTTAAGATTTTATTTATTTATCTGATAGACAAAGATTACAAGCAGGCAGAGAGGCAGGCAGAGAGAGAGGAGGAAGCAGGCTCCCCGCTGAGCAGAGAGCCCGATGCAGGGCTCGATCCCAGGACCCTGAGATCATGACCCAAGCCAAAGGCAGCAGCTTTAACCCACTGAGCCACCCAGTCACCCCGAGGCCAATAGTTCTGTTTCTAAAGGTGTCAAAGCCACTTCCATGCCTGTCCAGGGACACTTGAAGCTATCTTTCCAAACCACCAGCTCCCTTTTTAAATGACGTCTAAAGCTCTTGATGGAGGGGTTTCAGGATAACGGCTGCTGCTGTTCTACACTCGCCTGACCTCTAAGTGGTGAGGAAGCAGCATGAAGCTCAAACGATCGTTCCAGCCAAATGCTGGGGTGGATGAAGGGCGCGTACACAGGCTGATTTCAGGTTGCTGTGTTCTAACGACCCCACTCTGCTCTCTCTGCCCGTGGTAGCCAGTACGTGCACAGCTTTGGGAAGCCCTCACAACGGCACAATGACCTGCGTCCAGCCTCTGGGGGATTCCAGTTACAGGGCCACGTGCCGATTCGCCTGTGATGAAGGATTCTCTTTATCCGGACCACAAGTACTGGATTGCACTCCATCTGGACATTGGACAGGCTCCGCACCAACTTGTGAAGGTAGGATTGCGGCTCTGTCCTTT
The DNA here is from genome assembly GCF_022355385.1 of Mustela nigripes. NCBI lineage: Eukaryota > Metazoa > Chordata > Mammalia > Carnivora > Mustelidae > Mustela > Mustela nigripes. The sequence continues at coordinate 1,789,478 of NC_081566.1, read as the reverse complement.
CGTATGGCTTCTCAGATAAGAGGCCAGAAGGAAGAATCACCAGGGATTCGTGTAAAACTGTTCCCAATCTAAAGCGAACCCCCTCTCCGCAGAGCGGGGTCACTCTGTCTTGCTCTCTGCATTTCCCTGTACGTTTAAATGCTTCACAGCCTGGTAAAGTGCGTTCGTAGCACTGCGAGTTTTAACGTCTTCCCTGTTCCGAAGTAGTGGAGAAGGGCAGTGTCATCTCTGTTTCCCAACCGAGGAAGCAGTGGCTCAGGGGGGCTAAGTGACCTGTTGGGATTCGCATCCTGAGTAAGAGACGAAGTGCGGCTGCACCAACGGACTTTCACTTCCTTATGGAGTGTGTTTCCACCAGTGGCTCATCACTGCCTACACCGCCTTCACCGAGCCCTGCTGAGCCCCGCACTGATGCAGCGATGGATGTGATGCCATCCCCGCCCCTCCGGGACCTCGCAGGCCACTCGGCCCCTCTCTGCGGGCTCTGCCTCCACGTGGACTGGGAGGTCCTCCGCGGCAGGACCCAGGCCTCCTTCAGCTCTGTCTCCCTGCGGCGGAGAGGAAGGAGCCGTGTGGCAAACACTCACCAGCTGCCGCTTTTCATTCACTGTTGAATTGACTCACGCACGAGCCCTGTGGACAGTGAATTGTCCCTTCAAAACGGGAGCTGGAGCCTGTCTGTCTTGGTCTGCCCCGAGCCTCTGGCTAATGGAGCCCAGGCCCTCATGGCCCTTTTCAGGGTGCTCAGTCATGACGAGACCAGCACCAGCAGCTGATGTTTACTGCCTACGGGACAAGGACCAGCTCTGTCACAGACAGAATCCCATCCGACCCGCACCACAGCCATGAGCGTGGATATTCTGATCCCTTGTAAAGATGAGGAAATGGAGGCTTCGAGAGGATGCCTAGACGGCAAAGGCCAAGGAGCTGGGAAGCATGGAGCTGGACTCCAGCCGGGTCCGGCCGTGCTGTCATCGTGACACTGCACTGCCCCCCAGCGGCGGTGTCCCTAAACCTCGGTCTCTGGCGCGCGCTCTCTGTTGGCCAGCGGCCAGGCTGCCGCTCTACCGGAGGCCGTGAACTTCAGAGATGGCAGTGCCTGGTGATCAGACCAGAGGCTGTGTTGGTAGAAATCTATTAGTGTTGCATGAAAGAGAAAAAAGCTGAGACATTGTTTATTCCTTCTTGCGGCGTGAGCGCTAGATGAATACCAGAAGACCTGCGCCCTCTAAGGCACAGGAGAGCCTGTGGCAGGGTGGGGTGGGGGGCAGTTTCCTAGGTTCCAAAAGGAGAGTAGACACGCCGATGTCTTCTGTTCAAGATGTCTGAGGTTGGGGACACAGAAGGCTGCCATCTGCTGTGAGAGCTATACTGCAGGCACCGGCGGAATCTAGAACACTCCGGGGATAACACTAAGGACTCAGGCTTCCTCATTCATTTTTCATTCACTCAGTCATTTATTCCACCGGCATTTATCATAAGCTGTTTTTCCACATTCTGCATTAAGCCTAAAGAATAAAAAATGCCTAAGAATGACCTCACTAAAATTTTAGATCATATATGCCACCACTGTGGTTGTTACAGCTGGAATCTAATCTCCAAAGTTCCTGTTTCCCCTTTTGTCTGTCAGGCTCCTCTTCTCTGGGAGAGGAGGCGTTTGCCTCCCCTGGTGCAGGAACCGGTCCTGCCGCGCCTGGAACCCGCCGTGGCCGGCAGCTTCGGCCAGCTGTGGGCCTCGGAACCAGCAATGCTGTCGGAGCCTCAGCTCTGGTTGTTGGGTCTGTGTTTTCACCTCACCCTCCAAATTTATCCTCTGGATTTAGGCAAATCATTCCTCTTCTTTTCCGACATGCTTGAATCTGTAACATTTTAACCTTCAGCATTGACCCAGAAGCCTGATTTTTGCATAGAGTTTTGTGGCTCTGTGTCAGGCTCTGTATCAACAGGGCTTGAGGACCACTGAGTTAGCTGGACGGGGTGGCCGGTGGCGCACTCGGTCTCCCACTTCAGAGTGCAATGCGAGATCTCATTTTCCAGTGGCTCTGCAGATATTTTCATTCTTTTTTAGTCAGAACACCAGTCCCTTGGCCCTTCGCGATTTGGGTGCTGCCGTATTTCCCAGTCTCACTGCCTTCCTCCCCTGGGACCTGAAGTCCTTTCCTGAATTGCTTATCTCTGGTTGCTGTGACCTTTATGTCCCTAACTGCTGGGCCACTATCTTCACTGATTTTACCACTCTCCTAATCACTTTGTCACTGACCCTCTGGAGACCACGTTTGGCCACTGGACCCAACTCCTAGTGACCACTCCCAGTCCCGTCTCTGCTCTGCCAAGTCCCTGCTCATCCAAGTCCTATAACATAGCACCCCGCTGCCCTCTGAACCCTGGCCCGGCTCATATCTCTGCGGTTTTCTCCCCGCTCCAACGTTTCTCTGACTCCCCAGAGGGACGCAGTCTTTATCTCTAAAGTTTGAGTTTAGGAATTTATTATTTATACTGTATCTTCCTTTCAAGATTTTCTTGACAAAAATTAACTCAAGTAAAAAGAGATAATAAAAAGATATAGGGGAGAATTTACTAAGCCTATTTAAGATAATATAAGCCAATCTGCTGTCAGTTAATGACAGAGGGCCAGTGAACTGGACAGTTCATGGATTTACATACAACCCTTCGTGGGTTACAGAAAACATCAGTGAAGGTCATTGTGATAGTACTGCTTGGAAGCTCACGGAGATAGAGCACTAAGCACTAAGCACGTGACAAAAGCAATTCTTATCAGTTCTCTATTCTTGTAATTAATTACTCCTCCTCTCTTTTGGCCCTAGGCCCCTCCCCCGGCAGCATCCTTGGCCACTTCACACCTGTAATTCAGCCACGTTTGCTGGGCGCCCACTATTTACCAGACGGGGGTTATGTGTATCTCATCAAAGCTGCCTCTCAGACAGGAGAATGTCTTCCCTACTTGATTTGAAGTCAAAACCTTAAAGTCACATAGAAGCCTTTGTTTGGACAAGGTTAATTCTTACCTAAGAGGATTCAGAGACTTTCATATACAAAACAACAACAACACCCCAAAAAGCAAAAACCTGTAGCTACAATCTTGGCAGAACAAGACTGACAAACTGAGATAAAAGCCATGGCCCCCAGTGTATTTAATGCTGTAGTAACTCGTTGTGTACTGACGGTCACATGAATGAGTTTTTCAGAGAGTAACTCCTCCAGTTTCTTTTCAGACGTAAACATACTCGCTAGCATGCATCCAAGTTACATACATCCAAGTTACGTTCATTTGACAAACATTTTAGAAGCCCTACTAGGTGCCAGGCCCTATCCCCTGGGATATAGGGTTGAAAAGGACTGACAAGGTCCCCGCTGTCCTGCAGCTGACATTATACACTTTCTTGGGCTTAAATATAAAATCCTGAAAGAGTCTAAAAAAGTCATTTTAGTGAAACTCTTCACAGGTGATTTAATGTCTATGATTTACACTAACAGACATATTTAATAAATGTTTGGTAAATGAAATTGATCTGCCAGCCCTGGATTTACCAATTACTCAAAAATTTGAGCATTCTAAACTGAAATTCAGGGTGTTACTTTGTTTGAATGGATTCATGACATGAGGATCCACAATCTTTTGGCAAATCGCCTGTCACTGAAAAACACTTGGGGTGCTGTGTAAAGGCTAGAAATAATCACTTTTCTGTGAGATACCACGTAAGACTTCAAGAGGTTTTGTTTTGTTTTGTTTTGTTTTTGAGGCAAAAGTGCTAAGCAAAATGAGCCTGGCTTGACTAAGGCATTGCGTTCAAATAGCTTGGATTTAAAGAAAGAATATTCACTGAGTTTGTCGAATATTTGATGATAAGTGATAGTCTTATGTCAGAGAATTTAATGGACATAAAGACATGATCCTTACAGAAATAAATAACTACAGTAATTTCTAAAAGTTTTTTGAGGTAAATGGCTGATTAAACTAAAAATTTGTTTATTCACCCACTTAGCAAATGATTCACGAGTACCAACTCTTGAGACCCGGCAGTGTGAACTGTGAAACACACAAAGTTTTGTGATTCTTGGGATTTTTAAAAATTTTTTTCTTTTTTTAAGTAATCTCTATACCCAGTGTGGGGCTCGAAATCATGACACCAATATCACGAGCCACACGGTCTTCCAGCTGAGCCAGCCCAGCACCCCTGGCTCTTGGATTTTACGTTTTCCATCCAGAAGCTGAGGGAAGCTACAGCAGGGGTATGACGACATGTAAGCCCAAACAGAAAACTGATGTGTTCAGAAGAGAAGTCCAGGCTATAGAGATCAGCAGAGTCTCTACAGAGGCTGTGGTCAGCTGTTTCCTACAGGAGGGGTAGGATTTTTTTCAGTGAAAAGAGAAAGAAATTCAGAGCAGCATGACCAAGAACCAGAGGCAAGTACACATAAGTCAGTTCAGGGAATTTCCAGGGACTAATCTAGCTTGACCAGAAGGTTTTCAGCTTTCCTGTGCTAGGGGACTGTGGTATTAAAAAAAGAGCCTGGGGATCCAAACGGAGGAAATAGTTTAGAACAGAAGATCAATCTTGCCTTTTTAGAAATGTTGGGTTTGAGGAGTTGGCAGGATATCTATGAGGAAGTAGCCTCGGGCAGGAGGAAAGGCAGACGTGGAATCGGGGACCGCACCCGTCCAGACAGGACAGCGAGAGCCTTGGGCGGCAGGGTTTCCAAAGCACAGGGGCGTAGAGAAGAGGGTGAAATTGTGGGTTCTTATGTGTGACTGCTTAAACCTTTGACTTCTTCATTTCTGTAACTTCTCCCTCCACCTTCAACTGTGAGCCTGCCATCCCTTCCCCGCCACTGCATTAAACGATCTGTCCTATTAGTTGTGGAATACTGGCTGCCTAGCAAAACACCTCACCTAGTAGATGCTCAGTAAATATTTGTTAGAGACATGAATGAATGAATTCGGTGCATACCTGGCTTCTGAATAAACTGGAAGATTGTGACATAATTTGTTTGACTCTCCAGCCATCAGGTGCCCAGAATTATTTGCTCCAGAGCGGGGAAGTCTGGCTTGTTCTGACACGCATAAGGAACTCGGGGTTGGCTCCACCTGCCGTTTCTCCTGTAACAAGGGTTTGAAGCTGGAAGGATCCAGTCATGTTGAGTGCACAGCTTCTGGAAAATGGACGGCACCTCCACCAACCTGCGAAGGTAAAAAACTATACACTCACTGAGACGGCTCTTCTTCCAGAAATTTTCTTCAAAAAAATAACAAACACTTATAAAAGCTCTTACTATGTGACAGATATGCGTTATAATACTATTACTGTGAAAGCTCTTTTTCTTAGTCTAAAATGGGTCATCTTCTGGAATCGAAGAAACACAGCCCATGGATTTAAAAGTTTGTAAGGAGTGACAGGACTTCTTATTTCTGTGATTAAAAAAATATATGGATTCTTGAAGATTTGCACTTATTTATGAAGGAGAGGGGGAGAGAGAGAGACAGGGCACAAGTCGGGGGAGGGGCAGAGAGACAGGGAGAAGCAGGCTCCCCCCTGAGCAGGGAGTCCGATGCGGGGTTCGATCCCAGGACCCCGGGACCATGACCTGACCTGAAGGCAGATGCTGACTGAGCCACCCAGGTGCCCCAGGATCTGTGGATTCTTAAGCAGAAATTTTCTTTCATGACGTTGGCCTCTTTTCCTCAGAGACCTTCACTGAGTCGATTGAATGGTCTCCTTTGCTTCATCCCCAGGAGGGTCCGAGGGACGGAGTCACTGGTCCCATTTCTCAAATCAAGGAACTGAGGTTTTAGGTCAACAAGCATCCTCCTGCCACATAGAAAATCAGTGACAAAGCCGGTGACATCACGCACACCTCGCATTTCATGTGGCCCTTCAGCCACCCGACGATGCCACCTCCCAAGGAAGCAGCAAGGGCAGACAGTTAGCTTATGCACATCTGGTTTACGGCTGAATTTTTTACATTTCTGCACCAACTCTTCAATTTTTGTTTTATTTTTAAATGTTGGTAACATTGACATCATGTCTCACCTTCCATTCTTCCTCTGGTCTAGAGAATTACTTATCCAAGGATAGATAGATAGATGATAGATATTACTTTTGTTTCTTTTTTAAATATTTTATTTATTTGTTAGAGATCACAAGGAGGCAGAGAGGCAGGCAGGGAGAGAGGAGGAAGCAGGCTCCCTGCTGGGCAGAGAACCCGATGCGGGACTCGATCCCAGGACCCTGAGATCATGACCTGAGCCGAAGGCAGAGGCTTTAACCCACTGAGCCACCCAGACGCCCCCTCCAAGGATATTTTTAGGCACTTTTTTTCTCATCTGGTTTTCCATACCTGAGATGAACAATTCACTTTAACTTCCTTGAGGAGCTATTGCTAGAGCCTCCCTTGCTACCAGGGCAGAAGCCAGTTACTCCGTGTCAGTCTTAACTCCATTACGCTCCTTTGAATGGGAGCTCTTTAAAGAGAAACATGTTTTCACGCAGGCACAGTAACGGCTCGTACTTCAGAAGCGGTCCGATGCCCAGCCCTCATCACGCCAGAGCAAGGAACCATGTCCTGTAGGCACCATCTGGGAAACTTTGGCTTGAACACTACTTGTTACTTTGGATGCAAAGCTGGATTCACACTCATGGGAGACAGTGCTCGCAGATGCAGACCTTCAGGACAGTGGACAGGAGGAACTCCGGCATGCAGAGGTAACAGGAAAGGGGCATGCAGCTCTGCTGCCGCCTTCCGGCTGGCGGCCACACTCGTCGTCACACTGCCTGTTGAAATCCCATCCCGCCCAACGACCACTACACATGTCAGCTCCCCCATGAAAGCTACACTAATCCCACTTGGTGGTAATGTGCCACAGGCATGTCACCTCTCCCCTTGCTATGTCACAAGTAAATGCCCTGGTCTCAAAGACATAAAGGAGGAAACGTTTGCAAATGTCCCAGTGTGTGAAAGCAACAAGTTTGCCCAACACGAAACCAACTACAAAAATTGTGAAATAACAAGTTGCAGTTCCATGAATGATGTGATAGTGTAAACATCCCGTACTTCCCTAACTGGAACCTAGCGAAAAGGACGAGCCACACGCGATGTCCCTGGAAAGGCTGTCACCCCGTACAGAAGTACTGTGTGTCTTCCGTCTTTGGGTTCCCCATGAGGACCCGGATGATGCTTTGAGAATGTTGCTGTTGCTCAGTAATGCTGGAGTCGATTTCCCGAGCTTTAGTTTCCATCCACGCGTGAAGGACAAGAACCCGAAGTTCCCTGAAGAAAAGGTTAGAGAAGGCCACAGTCTCTACTTCCTTTGAGCTTCTGGAGGCAGCTGTGTTAAACAAGTATTAAATATTTTAATTAACACATGCTGACATGCCGGCTAATTACCAGTGGTGCTGATGATCCAGTTAGAAGAGTAGTATTTTTGAGACGTGAAATTCTGAAAACAGTATTTTTGTAGGTAAGGTTGATGGAGCCATTGGCGGGTATTCGGTGAACGCTCCTCCGCGCCCATCCTAGCTCTCAGGCTGCCGTTCTCTGAGCGGACGTCGCAGCACGCGTGATGTTGGAGGAGCTGGTGTGACTGTTGATGTGGCCCATCCCCTTTCGGATCTGCTGGCAATGCTGGCAGGTTACAGAGGAGACCGTAAGCTCTGCTACCTTCATTCAACGTGTTTGCTTTCCCTGCAGCTGTCAGATGCTCCGAGCTGCGCGTGATTGAACCTGGCGGCATGAACTGCTCCAACCCCTGGGGCGGTTTCAGCTACGGATCAACCTGTACCTTCTACTGTCCGGAGGGCCAGGTACTTAACGGCTCAGCAAGAACAGCGTGCCAAGAGAACGGCCAGTGGTCAGCTCCCATGCCAGCCTGCCAAGGTATAGTTCCCACAGGGGTTAAGAAGGCACTTTGATAAGGAACGTAACAAAACCAGTGTTTCTTTTCTGTGTATTTCTGACAGTGTCTCCCTTTCCATCACGGGGTTTCCCTGTCTTAATGAATGTTTCAGGACAAACAGAGCAGAATCTCCTCGCCTTAGGCAGAGCAGTGGGAATTAAATTCTGTAACTCTGTGTAGACAATCACTACTCCTTTCTCAGAGCTCAGATGTGCCAAACGCATCCTCTCATTTCTTTATAATCTGTGTGTGTGTGTAAGACATCCTGAAGTTTCAGAATGTTTTTAACTGGAGCTTACTTTATGCAGATTGCTAATTTACTATCTCAGAGAATTTTGTTTACCACACACCTCTAAAAACACATAGATCTTTTTAAATTGAGCTTCATGTCTTTGTAAGGTTTATTTCATACACCTCCTACGTTTTCATTTATTTCTCTACAGCTTGTCGCGACTACATTTTGTCATATACTGAATCTTGGGCCCCCAGAATTAACCATGGTTTATTTTATGTGCTTAAACTTCTACTTCTTTCATCATTTTGTTCACTTTATTTTTTTTTTAATTTATTTGACAGAGAGAGAGAGACATCACAAGTAGGCAGAGAGGCAGGCAGAGGGGGAGGGGGAAGCAGGCTCCCTGCAGAGTGGAGAGCCCGATGTGGGGCTCAATCCCAGGACCTTGAGATCAGGACCTGAGCTGAAGGCAGAGGCTTAACCCACTTCGTCACCCAGGCACCCCCATTTTGTTCACTTTATTAAATCCTTCCCCTGACGCCTTTGGACATTGTGTTAGATATTTAAGCATTAGGAATAAAATAAAATGCTCCCCACACTGTTGGTGTACTTTTATGGCTTCTAGATCTCTCCTGCCGGGACCGTTGATAATCCTGTGTGGTCTCACAACTCACAGTCCTTGGGACCCTCCTGGAAGAATGATGGCCCTTGGTGCAACACACTTCTTACGTCCTGCTTGTGTGTCTGTTCTGCAGCAGGGCCGTTGACAATCCAGCAAGCCCTGACTTACTTCGGTGGAGCAGTGGCTTCTACAATAGGCTTGGTGACATGTGGGACACTCCTGGCTCTGCTAAGAAAGCGCCTCAGACAAAAAGGTAAATAGGAAAGCGTCTTCTCCTTCTTTTCTTCTTTCTTGTGAAGAAGATGCGTGATGTTGGAGGAGCTGGTGTGACTGTTGATGTCATCACTACTGGCATTGGGCCCGTCAAACCACAATGTCAGTAGTCCATGTTTGAAAAACATTTTCCCTTAAAGAAAACAAGCCCAGGAGAAGTCCTCTCCAGAGCTGACTGCCCATCACAATCACCTTTGCAAATACAGAGGTCCTCATGTAGGGAGAGCTAGAGGCTGGCCGGGAAATCTGAATTTCTCGAAAGCCCTCCCCTCTGAACTCTGATGAGGCCAGTTGACTCATTGGCATTTGAGGATCTCTGGTCCAGGTAGCCTTAGTTATCACCAGGACTAACCGGCAAGCGTCACGCTCCTTCGTCATTCTCTTACGTGATGGTCATTTGTTGACCCAGGGCGTTAGGTAGTTAGTGCTTCTGAATCAAAATCAAGTGCTTCTGGAGGAAGGGAGAAATGAAGCCAGAGACGTAAGGAACGGCTGCTCAGTCATGACCTGGTGTGACACACTGGGACATCTGTACGTTCCCATGAAAATGCGTGGCGCTGACACAGGACTGAAGCAGGGATGTGACCCAGTGGAGGAAGACCGTCTGTAAGGGAGATGTGTTTTCCAGGTTGTTCATCAGGGAAGGAGGTCTGGCCTAGGACTACAAGAAGGGAACCATCTCTTAAGGGTTAAAGCAATCTTTGTCTGTCTGCCCCAAATGTTCAGCCATGAGTTCAGAAACCTCTTTTCATAGCTAATGTGTCTCTTCATCATTTCTCATGGAAGGGAACTAGGGGCATCTGAGGCATCAGGAAGGCTCAGCTCAGATGCCCCAGTACAGGTAATGGCCACTTCCGACAGCGGCACCAGCTCCTCCAACATCACACATACTGCGATGTCAGAGAACAAAGGATGGGCGCTAGGATGTGCCCAAAGAACTAGGACGGGCACAGAGGAGCATTCAGTAAATACCTACTAATGGCTCCATCAATCTTACCTATAGAAATACCATTTTCAAATGGTAAGGCCGTTGTAGCTGACGGGGTTCTCGCGGAACTGACGACTTGAGAACCGTTCTTAACTGCTCCACGGCAGAACCACTTGCTCTGTTGTCTGAAGCTCTCTCCATGCACAGAGCCACATTGCACTGAGGCTCGTTTTCTAAAGTTCCTCTCCCGGGAAGGGGTGCGGAGCACAAAGGACAAAGCGTGGCTCTGATGCTCTGCTTGACCACCAGAGAGCCGCAGCCAGTCCTTCGGTGGGCCATTTGTGCTTAACCAAACCTGGAGGGTTGCAGAAGGGGCTCCTAGTCTCCTAGATCCTACTCTCCATACCCATGTCGGAATCACATGATTCCTGCATTTCCCCCAAGTTCTTTCTTCAGTTTGGGGACATTGCTAGAGAACCCTCCAGTCCATGAAGAGGGAGCAGCAGCCACCCATCCTCCAACATCTTTAATAATGAATAAACTCATTTGTGAGGATGGGGGATTTTTCCTTGACATGTCCCAAGCTGATTTTAGCCTTTTTAAGATCCTGTGGCCAAATAATAATAAAATGCTGCATATACACTCCCTCTAAATTCGAAATACATAGTCATTATCACCTTGAAGGCTCCATAATAATGTAATGAATACACTTGTTCATCTTCATTTGATCTAATATTTTTGAAATTTACTTAGCCATGAGATGACTTTCCCCCTTTATCTATCCATGGGATGATTGACAGGCCTGCTGCCATGTTTAAAGTTTCCACTGTCGGCGTCATTGTTTGGGTTAAGATGGGAGGCCCTGTTCCCCTGTGTTACCAGAGAAGGCAGACAGCCCTTGTTATGTTGGTGTGGATTTGTCTGTGTGATTAGCCCCAACAGGTGGCTGGGGGTGTGACATAGGTTGCAGTGATCGGGGGCCTCAAGGATCAGAGTAGTGGGTTTCAAGAACCGATGATCTCAACAAGACGCTGAAGGCAGGAACCGGAGGAAAAAGAAGACATTGTCACTGAATGGGAAGAGAACAAAGAGGAAAAGACTTTAGATTCCATACTGTCAAGTGTTTAATTTAGCCTAGCAGAGGTCCTACCTCTCAGAGAGAGCTTGCTCTCAGTATACGCCTGACGATGGGCCCATCTGAAAATCAGTACACCGACTTTCCCCAGCCCCTCCTACCACCGATGACCTTTCTCCTCCGCCTCCTGGTTTTTTTTGTTTCTTTTCAACTGATCATTTGTGTCTTCTTGCTTATTCTAGATGATGGAGAGAGCCCCTTGAACCCTCAAAGGTAAGATAGACCTGTTTCAAGATTGAGTAAATGTGTCTAGTTTGGCTTTTTAATTCACTGTAATATGTCAGAATGATTACACGTAATGCCCCCTTTCTGCAACAGAGTTTTTGCCCTGTCCCCTTTACTAATTCTAAAGTAAAATACTCAGATAACATATTTAAACCACACATAGTGTTTTTTAAGACCAGTAAGTGCTCTAATTATAAAGTAAAGGAGAAATGAAAGGGAAAGTGACAAACAATGGAAATAAAACGCTAGAGCCGAGGCATTATTTGGCCCGTTGCTGTGAGCACCTTTGGGTCAACAACCGTAAAGTCCAACAGTTAGGAACCTTGTCTCCGTGGCTCAGACAGCGTCAGAGCTGTTGCCGACACCAGCCTGACTTTTTCAAGTGATGAATGGCTCTGGTAGAGGGTTGGAAAACCTGTCATAATCTTCCTCAATTCACGTGGCAATTGTATTCTAAAAGATGCCAAAAAATATTATTTATATGTAAAGCAATTAAATTCTAGGCTCAGGGGTTATTCACCTACAGGAATATCGAATAGATATTCTAAAATTATGTGGAGTGCTGGATAATTCTTTTGTGCCCTGTGCCTTCTGCAGTATCCAGTGCCCCTGGCCCTTTCCCACTATGTGTGGGCAAAATTCTTGATCCCTATGAAAATTTAAAAAACACCTGTAGGGGGCAGCACTACCATTCTTTGAAAACTGTTGCAGATGATCAAGCCTGGGTATTTTCTAAGGATTCCTTCTCACCAAGAAGAGGCGTAGCAGGTTACTTGGGTACCTAGAGCATCAACGATCACGTTGCGTGGGTGTAAGTGCTGTGCCAATCACCCAGAGCTCCCAAGTGGGATCTCAGAAAGCTCCTGTGCATTTATTTTTGTTTTCCTTTTAAAGCAGAATTCCAGGGTGGGGTGGTACTCCAATGTCTCTGCAGGAAGCATGTGCTGGACTGTGGGCAGGGACCAGAACTGCATAGTAGGTCATTTTTTATTTCTCTTCCTTAGCCACCTGGGAACATACGGAGTTTTTACAAATGCTGCATTTGACCCAAGTCCTTAAGGTAAGTTACCTCTGAAGATATTTTTGAAGGAAATGGAACAGCAGCGGAAAGAGAAAGAATGTTAAACCTTGATGTTTCTTGATATAATTAAACTATAGGTTTATAATATAATATATATATATATATAATATATAATAAAAATAGTTCAATTTTAAGTATGTATTAAGCTTTTAAGACTTGAAGGAAATTGTGTTGGCATCTGGGGGATAAGATATGTCACTAGAGTGACAATAGAAAGTTAAGTTTATATGAGGGTTTCCATTTCCTCCAGGCTAGAAATGTTCTAACAAGATAGAACTATTTTTAGGATGTGTGACATTCCCATTAATGGCTGCTTGGAGGTATTAACAACCCCATGGCCTTGCCTGATGGCCAGAAGTCATATTATTAGAAAAATTTTACCATCTTTTTAAAAAGATTTTATTTATTTGACAGAGATCACAAGTAGGCAGAGAGGCAGGCAGAGAGAGAGAGGAGAATGCAGGCTCCCCACTGAGCAGAGAGCCCGATGCGGGGCTCGATCCCAGGACCCTGACATCATGACCTGAGCTGAAAGCAGAGGCTTAACCCACTGAGCCACCTAGGATCCCCTTACCAGCTTTTATGGAGCCAATTCCCTCTGTGACTTGCTGGGACAACAAAAATTATCTGACACTTTCTTTCTTCCCAAAAGCTCTGTGAGTAGTGGAGTTTCCTAAGGAACGTCGCCTGGATGGCAAAATGTCTGGAATCCAGAAAGAGACTATGTGGATCTTTAGGGGACAAATATGCTGAGCGCTCACTGTCTTGCTTACAAGCTTGCTTGCTTTCTTTTAAGGAAAATCGATTTAGTTTAATTACTTCTGTCTCGTTTTCAGAGACTGTCCTGCTGGTCTCCTTACTCAACCTCTACAGGATCCTATTTTTGAACATCAGGCTTCCTGCCAGACTTGACTTCAGCTGTAGCATGTTTGCTGCAGTTTTCTGGAAATACTTGTTAAAGAAGGACATGGGGTTTCCTGTAGATTAGTTCTGGATGAGAGCAGAAGGATTGTGCCACAAGCCCAGACTCTCCAGTCACCACTCCTTCCTGCTCTGCCTCTTCCTTAAGCCCCGGAAGCCGGGGCTGGAGCTCTGCCGTGGTCTGTGGGTTTTGCTGTCCCTTTCTTGACAGACTCATTAACCAGAGACCGAAGCATCTGGCTTACCAGAAGACCGGACCGTGGAAAAATAAAAATGCCTCTTTATTTTCAGACTGGAGGAAGGCGTACGCTACTGGTTGGAAGGCAGGGGTGTCTGTGACTTGAGGGAATTTCTGTAAGACCTTCTGGGGTCTCCAGTGATTGTTGTTTATGCGGCCCTATTACACTTGTGTTGCAAGACTTCCAGAGAAGCCTCTGGAAGGCAGCAGAGAGACCAGAATCAACATAGAGACCAGAATCAACATTGTGCCAGAAGACCAAGAATCAACACAGGAAGCCACGTGTCCCCTTCCCTTCACTGGTCACTCTCCCCAAAAGAAACTCAAGATCAAAATTCAAATGTGCAATTAAAAAGATTCTTCCCGAATGCCATGCTCTATTATTTGATGTTTTGTTCAGTGGGATCTGTGTACCTCATTTTGTTTACATCGATGTAAAGCACAATTACCGTTGTCCCAAGTACAGATTAACCTTTCAATCAGTCAGCAAATATATACCATATCCCTGCCCACCCCACCCCAGAATCAAAGAAGAAAATATCAGAAAATTAGAGAAGCAGAGAAAATCCTCAACACTTGAACATCCTATAAGGAAAAAGAGATGTTATTTATTAAATCACATGTTTTTAGATTGTTGAAAGTTACATAGTAATCTGGAACTGATGTGAAAAGTAGAGAGCCAAACAATACAGTTATCTTGTCTCTGTGAAATATGAGGCAATAAAGGTATCATGCACAATGAATGACTCATGGGCCAATATGCAAATAAAATTGTGAAAGAGTCTAACTAAAGGTTACAATAATTTTACAAGAACTTTGGCAGTAAATTTGGGATTGAGGGACACACTGCTTTTTAAAGTTTCTCTCATGTACTGTTGATAACACCTCTGCTTGTCTTAACGCCAATCACTACGCTGGGTATCATGGGACAGTGGTTACCAGCCCTGTGTCAGAGTCAGAATCTACAATTTGTGGGGCGCCTAGGTGGCTCAGTGGGTTAAAGCGTCTGCCTTCGTTCGGCTCAGGTCATGATCCCAGAGTCCTGGGATCGAGCCCCGCCTCGGGCTCTCAGCTCAGCGGGGAACCTGGTTTCCTTCCTCTCTCTCTGCCTGCCTCTCTGCCTACTTGTGATCTCTCTCTGTCAAATAAATAAATAAAATCTTAAAAAAAAAAAAAAGAATCTACAATTTGTGAAAGCTACCCAGGGAATTCTGACGGTTGTCCGCTTCTGTGGCTCTCACAGATACAGAAGAGTAAGACACTGTTGAGCTCTTGAACAGTTTATAATCTAGTCGGGAAACAATAGTTACCCACACAAATAGAGGGCATTTGATATGAGTATCATATGTGAATATCGTGGTAGTTCATTAAATGGAAAAGGCCAGTTTGAGTCCAGAATTAAGGAGAGAGAGAGGACTCTGAACAGACACTGTTCAGCAACAAGGGAGGGCTGGGCATTCTAAGCGGACAGGGTATATCAGCAAAGGAGCAGGAAGCCAGGAGGAGGAGTGAAGTGCGGAGGAGGAGTGAAGTATGGAGGAGCCCGACATCATGGAGACCTCATGTGAGGTGCCAGGTTACAATGTAGCAGATCTATTGAGACAAACTGTGTTAGGACAGAAGCTGGGAGCATGCCTGGGTGGCTCAGCCCATAAAGCATCTGTTTACTGCTCAGGTCATGATCCCAGGGTCCTGGGGTTGAGTCCCTTATCAGGCTCCTTGCTCAGCGGGGAGCCTGCTTCTCCCTCTGCTAGTTTCTCACTCTCTCTGGCAAATAAATAAATTTTAAAAAAATTTTTTTAAGACAAACTTGGAGGAGTGCAGATTGAAGGAGTCTCAGACAGTTATAATAATGCTCAGGTTTCTCAGGTTTTCTATTAATAGCAAAATAAGATCTGATTTTTTAATTATTATCTTATGGTAGTCACCATACAGGGCACCATTAGTTTTTGATGTAGCGTTCCATGATTCACTGTTTTTGTGAAACACCCAGTGCTCCGTGCAATACGTGCCCTCCTTAATATCCATCACTGGGCCAGGCCATCCCCCTCCCCCCTCCCCTCTAAAACCCTCAGTTTGTTTCTTGGAGTCCGCAGTCTCTCACGGTTCATCTCCCCCTCCGATCCCCCCCACTTCATTTTTCCCTGCCTTTTAATGTCCACAAATAGGTGAAACCATATGACAATTGCCTTTCTCCACTTGACTTATTTCACTCAGCATAATTTCCTACAGTTCCGTCCAGGTTGATGCAAAAGTTGGGTGTTCACCCTTGCTGACGGCTGCGTGATATTCCATTGTGTATGCAGGGACCACATCTTCTTTATCCATTCGTCCGTTGAAGGGCATCTGGGCTCCTTCCACGTTTGGCGACCGTGGCCGTTGCTGCTATGAACACTGGGGCACAGGTGGCCCTTCTGTTCACGACATCTGTATCTTCGGGGTAAAAACCCAGTAGCGCCATTGCTTAAGGCAGTGTGAAACAGCCAGATCCTCAAGAAACCCAAGGGGCCCCTGCGGCAGGAAACCCCAGTCCCAGGGACACAGGTGTGCTCCACGACGGGCTGCCCGGAGTCGGAGCCCTCGCGTCCCAGCAGGTGTCTCTGCAGATTACCGGCCTCGCGCCGGCCGCGGGACTGAGCTCGAAAGACGCCGCGGCCCTGCCCTGCCCACGCCGCGCAGCCAGTAAGTGGGACCGAGTCGGCTCTGCCCTCCGCGGCCGCGGCCGAACTGCGCAGGGGTGGGAACCGGCGAGCGGTCCGGGCCCACAGACCCGCTCCGGGCCGCTCGGGCCCGTGTACTCACGCCCCCGCGTCCTCACCGACAGGACGGCGGTTCGGTGCCCCTAACGCGGCGCTACCCTTCCCCCAGACCCCAGGGAAACTGAGGCAGAGGGCGTGGGCTGAGCGTCGGGCAAACGTCGTCTTGCCCCTGGGGGTTCGCGGCGGTGGTGAGGGAGGGGCCGCCGCCCTGGGGCGCCCGCAGGTGCCGGCGCGGGCTCGGTTCTGCCTGCGCCTCGCGGGGCCGCGGGGCCGGCGGGCTCTGCGCTGTCGCCACCTGCTCCCGCCGTCGGCTCCGCCCCGAGCCTCGCGTCCCGGGGGCGCCGCGCCTGGCCAAGCCCGCGCCTGGGAGGGCGCTCGCCCGGAGGACCGCCCCGCGGCCGCAGCCCCGGCCCGCGCCGGCCGACGGCGGGAGGACACCGCCTCCCGCAGCCGCCCGGAGTGCACGCGCGCCCGGCCGCGTCCCGGAGCAGGACAGCCATGGCCCCGCGCGGCCCGCGCCTCGGCGTCCTGGGCGTCCTGGCGGTCCTGGGCGCCTGCTGCGGGGCGGCGGCCGCGCGGCTGCGGCAGTTCTACGTGGCGGCCCAGGGCGTGGACTGGAGCTACCGGCCCGAGAGCCCCGGGCCCAGGTGAGGCGCGGGCGGGCTGCGGGGAGGGACGGCGGCCGCGCGCGGGGACGTGCCTCCCGCAGCTCCACCGCTAACAAACAAACAAACAAACAAACAAACAAACAAAAACAGAAAACCCCAACAACTTATTGCTCATTTTTAACCAAAATCGCTATTTTGCTTCTGACCGTAGAGTGCCCCGGAGGCTCCGCGCGGTCGTCTGCGCGCGCGGCTGGAAGGGTTGGTTGATGGGGTTTGTTGCTGGGCTCGTGGGCTTCATCTGCGCGTTGGTTCGGAAGCTCCAGGCACGACCCCCTCGCGAGCCCAGCCCCTGCAGAGCCCCTTCCCGGGTCCGAGGCGCCCGGGACTTTACGGACGCCCGGGCCGGAGCAGTCACCGGGTCCCCGCAGCCTCCGACCGCTGGAGACGCGCGCACCGTCCGCGGTCCAGTGGGCTGTTCATGGCACTGGCCGAGCAGCCGTGGTTTCCAGCGCCCACCGGGCCACAGACATGCCGAGTTTCTGGTTTTTCACCTTTTCTTCCACTTCGTGGGACTCTTCGCTTTTGTCACTTCTTAGCCCCTGGGATCCGGTCTGCCCTGGCCAGTGTGGAAGGTCGCGGTGTAAGGAAACGGTGGCTTAAGTAACAAAACTCTATTTCTGAACTACAAATTGTTTTTCCTAATTGAAAGGCTAAAAACAAGACTTCCCAGAAATTAAACAAATTGGAGGACCGACTCACTATTTCCATTTGGTTATATTTTTATATTTTTTATTAGTAAACCTCTCAGTGTGACTCAGTTTTTTGTTTTGTTTTTTTTTTGTTTTGTTTTTTTTTTAACTAAAACATCACCATTTAAATGATTGTGAAAGACAAGTTCCTCTTTTAGGATTACAAAACCAGAGCAATCTCCTAAGAAATAATGTAATATTTTAAGAGTCTGGTAGAGCATAACATGAAACCCCTTAAAGAATTACTTTGTAACTGTGTTCTTTTGGACAGTATTACATATTACCTGGGTCTTGTAACAATAAGAAATCTTTTTAAAAATTTTTTTAAAGATTTATTTATTTACTGGAGATAGAGAGAGAGGCATAGAGAACACAGGAGGGGGAGCAGCAGAAGGAGACAGAGAAGCAGGTCTCCCCTGAGTAGGGAGCTGATGTGAGACTCGATCCCAGGACCCTGGGGTCATACATGACCTGAGCTGAAGGCAGACACTTAATCCACTGAACCACTGAGTTGCCCCCAAGAAATGCTTTAAAAAAAATCATTTTAGGGCGCCTGCGTGGCTCAGTGGGTTAAAGCCTCTGCCTTCGGCTTGGGTAATGATTCCGGAGTCCTGGGATCAAGCCCAGCATCAGGCTCTCTGCTTTGCAGGGAACCTGTTTCCTCCTCTCTCTGCCTGCCTTTCTGCCTACTTGGTGATCTCTGTCAAATAAATAAATAAAATATTTTTAAAAATCATTTTAAATATTGTCTTTTGAGTTGGTGATCTAGATCATACCCATACCCTTACAGAACTGCCAAAACCCCAAAGAAAATCATAGGCTTTCCAACATTAATTTCTCTTGCTCATGGCCAGACATTATCATGCTGGCTTTCTTTGCTGGGATATTCCGTGCTTATGCTTGGGAGTTTGTCCTTTCTTCTGTAGTTAGCTCTGAAAAATAACAAGCAGAATATTGGAAGCAGAACTACATAGAGAAAAAGCCTGACTTACACAGGAGCACTCCAAAGGGAACCATGACTGTTGATCTGATCCCCTCGATCTATGGTTGAGTTTCCAGAATTCTGGTAAGAGTCATACTTCTGGTGTCAGTTTTTGAGCCAAAACCATACAGTGACAACCTAGACCAACTGTCAAGATTTTTGAACTTCGAATCATGTCATTTTCCCCTGGTACTTTCTCATGAAAAAATCTAACCTGTACATCCAGCTGCTTAAACTAAGAACTTGTACTAAGTGTCCCACACCTACAGCGGAATGATCCTTTCTGTAAGGAGATCAACATAACCACCTGTTTTTTTGCCAAAGTGAATTTCAGCACAAAGCAAAGATCTTTCCTCTTACTTCATCTAATATTAGCAGAAGAATACTTTTAGAGGTGGGATATATCTATTATTCTTGTCTGATGTCTTAAGTAAATGTTTTTGGAAACTTCCCTAAGGAAACTTGTTCAGTCACTTACAGGTATGTGGTAACAGATATTGAAGTAAAAACATATATATTGGGCTGCCTGGGTGGCTCAGTGGGTTAAAGCCTCTGCCTTCAGCTCAGGTCGTGATCTCAGGGTCCTGGGATCCAGCCCCACATCGGGCTCTCTGTTCAGCGGGGAACCTGCTTCCCCCTCTCTCTCTGCCTGCCTCTCTGCCTACTTGTGACCTCTGACAAATAAATAAAATCATAAATATATATATATTTTTTTTCTTTTTCCTCTAGAGTTCAATAGTCCCACTCTTACTGCCTCCCTTTCTGTGAATTCTTTACCATGAATACAATGGTTTTACCTCTTTGAGTCTTGGCTTTGCCATTTATCCATTGTTTCTCCTCTGGACAAGAGACTTACATTTCCCAAGACTTGCCTTTTTCATTTGGTTTGTTTGTTTTTAGTAGGAGTGCCCAGGGCTTTAACTCCATTAGTCATCTCCAACTTCTCAACTAGAAACAGGGTTCACCAAAACAATGATTCTTTATAATGTTCCCCAGTAATTTAAATCTGTATATGACTCATCATTAAAAATATAGCCCATGTATTTATTCATAAAAGATTTGGTTATATCTTTAGTCATTTAAAATCTAAGCATAAAGTTTGGGTTCACACAATGATCTTAGGTTCTTTTCTTAGAAAATGGATTCTGAGTAAGGATTAGTTAAGGCAGACTAAGTTGGGATAGAATGGTTGCCACAACAAAATATTCCTAAAGAGATCAATAATTATTTTATTAACCCCATGTATTATTCATATTTTCAAAACCTTGAGTTTCTGAAATGCAATTAAAATACTATTTTTCCTACTGCGTATCTGAGGACATGAGAAATCCATTTGTTTTGTGATGTGAGATGTAGATGTATATGGCTCTCAAATTAATTTCTGTATTTGATTTCTAGTTCGAATCCTTTCTTTAAGAAAATTGTCTACAGAGAGTATGAACCACATTTTCTGAAAGAAAAACCACGATCCAAAACTTCAGGTAAGCTGGAAGTACATTCTTCAGTTTTAAAGATGAATCTCTGAAAATTTGCTATCCCTGGTTATCTAAAGTATCTGTTTGGTGACATTTTTTAGAAATAAGTGCTTTTGTTGTTTTTAAGCAGTCCGGGCTGTCTAAGTTGTGGGGGTAAGTGAAAAATGAAGATGTGGAGCCCGGAATTCACATTTTTGAGAATTTCAAAACAGTGGCAGCAAAGCATGAAGCCAGAGGTCCCTTCTTGCCTGAGGGGCTGTGCTCACGAAGCCGGCTGTTTTTAACACTGATCAGAAAGCTAAATAAAGCGTTTAAGAGTTTGAATTTTATTCACTTATTGAACAAAGTACTCTTGAGCACTGGCTACAGGCTGGGCATTGAAGAGGCACTACGGACGCCCCAGTTGGCAAGGCAGAACCACATCCTGCCTTCCTGGAGCTGACGGTCTAGTTCATGGAGCGCAGCTGAACCCTGGCAAGTGTCGTTGCTTCTGGCCGGCTCCCTACACTCATTCAGAGGAATCATACATGGCTGGTTCTCTTGCTTCGGTTTTTCCCATCTCTTCTCCTGTTTTTTTTTCTTTTTTTTAAGATTTTATTTATTCACTTGACAGAGAGAGAGGGGGCGGGAACACAAGCAGGGGGAGTGGGAGAGGGAGAAGCAGGCTCCCTGCTGAGCAGGGAGCCCACGCTGGACTCAATCCCAGGACCCTGGGATCATGACCTGAGCCGCAGGTGGACGCTCAATGACTGAGCCACCCAGGCGCCCCTCTTCCCCTTTTTTATTTAGTGTGAGGTATACAACAGCTGTTTTTTTCAAAGAAAAATCTCTTTTTTTTCCTCTTTTTTTTTTTTTTTTTTTTTTTTTTTTTTTCCTGAAGTTTGTGTTTGTTTATTTGAGGAACAGAGAGAGAGCATGAGCGGGGGAGGGCGAGGGAAGAGAGCAGAGGGAGCAGGAGACGCAGACTCCCTGCTGAACCCAAAGCCTCCTTGAGCCTGAGATAGATCATGACTGAACTCAGGTCAGACCCTTACCAGATGGATCCGCCCCAATACCCCTTTCCTGATCTCCCCTTTAATCAAAGAAAGTGGGTTAAATGGGTTTTGGGGTTCTTGAGTATGATACCATATTTCCCAGGAATGGTAGAGGCCATAAAGAGAGAACTTCCTCCCTTGGGTCGCCTGGTCAGTAATTCACTCGTCCTTCCGTACTAACCAAGTGAAGACTGGTCAGCTTCCCCGGACTCATCCTTCTACCTCTCTGTGCAAACTGTTTAGTTCTGCTTCCTCTGATCTCCCTTTGTCCTCAGTCTTCCTTGGCTAGAACCTTCCTTTCAGCCAAAACTCAACAACAGTAAAACAAAACGCAACTATGTTCAGGCCCACCCCTTCCTAGAACAAATCTCCCCTCGACTGCCTGCCTTTCCTTCAGGGCCATTTCCCCACATGAGCCCTCCGCTCCTTTCTCTGTAATACTGTTTCCTCCCTGACCCTCTGTAATATAAGTCCGCTAAAATGACTCTCAGAAAATAGCACCCATGACTCTGAGATGCCAGAACCAATGGTTTCTTTCCAGTTCTTTTCCCACTCGACGTTAGGAGGATGCTTAGTGACCCCCTTGAAGCTGTTCCCTGCTTTCCAAAACCAGCGCCACTTCCCTTGGTGAATGGAGGTGAAGGAGGAACTTAGAGAAAACGGTTCCCCGAAACTTGGCTCCTCATGTGAGGAGAGACAGGGAGGTTCTGGAAGGGAAGGAGGGGCGTCAGTATATTTTGGACTTTTACAAACAAGAATACAGTGACTTGATGTATCCCGTAGAAAAGGGGAGGGTAATCACATCGGAGGGAGAGTCCTGGCCGGAGCCAGACTCAGAAGAAGTAGGACATGATGCGACGCAAGAGTTGGAGGGACTCAGCTTGAGGAAGAAGAGCGGTCACCTTCAGGGAGAACAGCAAGGCAACAGACAGTAAGGTCACCACGAAAACCCAGTTGGTCACTGTGGGCGGGAAGTTGAAGGATCTCCTGTCCTCTGTCAGAGTCTCTTCGTGCTCAGAGCTCTGGTTCCAAGCTTAGTACGGACAGCCGATGCTGAAGAAATATTTAACTAAATTAAACTATAGTTGTGCAACGGGAAAACAAGCTGGGAAACACACTCACGAGGCCTGGAAAAAAGAGGAATCGGACAGGTGTTTGGAGCCTTTCCTCTGTGGCTTTTGCCAAGTTAACGGAATTTGAATGTCTGGGCCATGTAAGCCACTGTGCCGAGAACTGTGTTAGAAAGGCCAGGGCCAGGCTGGGGACTATCTTCTGGGCAGGAGGGAGTCATTGATAGTTTTTGGAGAGGAGAGTACGTGATCAGAACCCTTTGCCTGGGTGGTTCAGTAGGTGAAGCGGCCGCCTCCGGCTCAGGTCATGGTCCCGGGGTCCTGGGATCCCCCTGCTGAGCAGGGAGCCTGCTTCTCCCTCTCCCTCTGCCTGCTGCTCCCCAGGCTTATGCTCTCTACCAAATAAATTAGTAAAATCTTTTTTTTAAAAATCCTTTGAGATTATTAGCTTTTGTAGAAATTTCCTGATTCAACCTCATTAATTACAAGTAGACCTTGATCATTAATTTACGTTTAAACCCTGTGCACTTAAAACTTCACCTCTCTACCGACCCCTGTGTATCTCATATCACATTTGTTTTCCGAGAACTCTGAGGCATTTTAACACCATTTTAAAGCAGCTTCTTCCTGAACTCGTAAAGTTACTTAACTATGAATCCTTGAAAGGCAAGGGTAGTATTTTGTTCATCTTGATGTCTGTCTGTAGCTGATGCAGTGCGGCAAGTCCGGGGTGAGCCCTGTGAAGCTCCGGGTTCAGACACGGCCACCAACTCTGTGACCTGCCCCATTCCCAGCCTGGTTCTGGGTCACTGGCACCTTTCCCCGTTTCCGGCTCTTGGCGGGTGTGATTCCAGCTGAGCCTTGTGCGAATGAGTCAAGTGACACTTCTACAGCCTGAGCCCAGAAGTCACTGTAATTGTGGGTGGGGGCGAGGCCATAGGACTGGGGGTCCGGAGGGGTCCCTGCATCGAGGTTTGCAGCCATGTGGACAAGTGCAGGGACTGGGCTCATTTTTGGGAATCCAGGCTGGGGCTTTGAAATGGCGAGTGTCAACTCTGAGTGTTTTCAAGGAAGGGTATGAAACGTTTGCCCCTGAAGGGGTTCTGAACTAGTACAACACTGGGCTTCCCTGTTTTCTGTAACTCATATGCACCCGAGCGCAGGGGATAGGATTAGCTGACTTTATGTTGTCCTTTTCAACTCCAAAGCCGCATGAAATTGGGTACACTCTGTGCTACCTTCCTGGGACCACAAGGTAGGTGGCCCCTTCCCCCACATCACTGCTGGGACCCAGGCCATCGGGCTGATGGAGGAGCTAACCAGCAGCTCAGGCAACACTCATGTGTTTGTCCACATGAGGGAAGGTATTTGGTTTGCATTTATGAAAACATCCCTTTGTTTTGCCTTAATTCCAAGGAAGCAGAAAGGGAGGCAAATAAATACTCCAGACCATTCATTGCAGCAAGAGGTCTTATTAGGTTAAATAACTGAGGAGACTTATCCCAGGCACGGGCATTTGTAGCCACGCAATGCCAGCAAACAAATCACCCAAGCAAGGTGCCATGGCAACAAATGCAGTGCATGCTGTGACCACGTGGCCAGCATCTTTTGGGCTCCTGGGCATCCCCAGCAGGTCGGAAGAGCCAGTGGGGGCTTCCATCAGGAGCTAGGATTGAGGGTAGCAGCCAGAAGAGAGAGCGAGCTCAGCTAGTCCTGCCGGTTGTGGTCAGGAGTCACAAATGGTGTAGACATTGGAACTATTTCAGGAGAGGGGGCGGTTCTGAACCTGCTCTGTGCAAGGTGGTAGAGAAAGCTTTGGTTCAAGAGTCCAGAGCCCTGAGTTCTAACCCCAGGGGCACCACCCAATGATTGACTGACCTTGAGCAAGCCATCCACCCACCCCCACATCCCAGGCTTTGTAAGTATCTCTAAATTGAAGATTGAACAGTGTGACCTCCACAGTCCTGTGCAGAGCGAACACAGAAGCAAACAACACGCTCCAGGCACAAGATCAGCATAAACTCCAGCAGCGAAGAGTTTGCTGAAAGCAGTAAGAAAACTGCAGGTAGAAAGATAGAAGTAGGGAAAGGGGGTTCAGTCTCAGAGATACTGTTTCCCCCACTGCCAATCGGTAACATATTGCCTCAAACTTCAGCTCAGAACTTCTAGCTCAGAACAATACAAATTTATTATCTTGCAGTTCTTTTTTTTTTTTTTTAAAGATTTTATTTATTAATTTGACAGAGAGAAATCACAAGTAGACAGAGAGGCAGCCAGAGAGAGAGAGAGGGAAGCAGGCTCTCTGCCGAGCAGAGAGCCCGATGCGGGACTCGATCCCAGGACTCTGAGATCATGACCTGAGCCGAAGGCAGCGGCTTAACCCACTGAGCCACCCAGGCGCCCCTTATCTTGCAGTTCTTGAGGTCAGAAGTCCAAAATAAGTTTCACTGGGTTAAAATCAAGGTGTTGGCAGAGCTCTCCCCCTCTGGGGGACAGTCCTCTCCTTGCCTTTTCCCGTTACTGGAGGCAGGCTGCACGTGCGAGTTTGTGGCCCCTTCCTCCAGTTCAGATCCGGCAGGGCTGTGAGCTCAGCTTTGCCTGCATCCTGTTTATAAGGATGCTGGATGACATTTCCCTTGGGATAATAATCTCGGAAACTCTACCATTTCAAACTTCTTTTAGTCACACCTGCAGAGCCCCATTGGCCACCCCGGGTAGTGTATTCACAGGTCCCAGGAGTAAAGATGCAGACATCTCTGCTGGGCCATTATTGTGCCTACCATATCTAGCAAACAAAACCTCCCACAGTGTCCTCATGTCAGAGAAGGTTACCTTCCTGCCCCCGCTCCCCAGCAAGAACATCACCAGCCATCCACAGCAGCTTGGTCTCCCTCCCCCTCCACCCATATGCCATCCATCAAGCCCTGACGTTTCATCTTCTAATAGCCCTCTCGCATGTTCTCATCATCACCTTACACTCTGTCACCACATCACCCACCTGGAGCCCTCTGTTCTCTCAGCATCCACTCTGAGTTCTCCCCAGCTCATCCTCCACCAGTGCCCCCAGAGATTTAAAACCCCAAATCTGGTCCATGTCTCACCCCTGCTTAAAACTCTTGATTGGCTCCCAGATACACTTAGAGGCAAAACTCAAAGATGTGGAAGGCTCTACATGATGGGGCTTCTGATCGTGCCTTCAGCCTCACGTTCTGCCTCTCTCTCTTACCTGTTGAACTTTACCTTCACTGTGGCCATCTGTCAGTTTTTGAATAGGCCAAGTTTTCTGGTGCCACGGGCCCTTTGCACATGCTCATCCTACTCCTTGAAATGTCCCTGCCCATGCCTTTGCCTCTTGGCCTTTGGACTTCAGTTGAAGCATTGCTTCCTCAAGGAAGCAGGTCCAACCCCGAGTTCCTCCCTTTCTCCAAGATTGGACACGATCCCTCTGTCAAATGCTCTTCAGTGTAAGCTGTGCTTTTGTATGATGGTTTGTTAAAATCTGTCCTTCCTACTTTTTTGCAAGCTCTGCAAAGGCCTCTATTTTAGTCAGCATTACAGTTCTGTAAGTGGGGGCCCGATTAACGTGACCATCAGCCCTGCAAACAAATGCTGGCTGAACTCCATGACTGCTGCCTCTTTCTCCTCGAGCTCCCGCCATCTCTGCTGGGGAGAAGCAAACCGCACAGGGTCTACAGGTGGCTGGGACGTGAGAGCAGTCAACTTTTCAAACATTTAATTTTGGGAAATTCTCATGTATGATTCTGCCGAAGCCCGACTCAAGTATCACCTCCTCCCTTAACCCCTCAGACAGAACTGGCCCTTCATCCTCTCTCCGTCTATAGCACTTTGCCCACATCTCAGCGGTGGCTCCTACCGTACGTTTGCCCCCAGACGAGCTTGCGAGCTCTTCGAGGACAGGGACAGGGTCTTATTTCTCCTCGTGGCTGCAGGACTCAGCACACTTGTCATGTAAGACTTGAGACGTCACTCTTGATATCTGCCCGTCTCAGCTGTCACCCCCGGTGTCCCACACTGAAGTAACTGGTCACGTAGTTTACCCCATTGCTCAGATAAAACACCGCAGGGTCACCCTTGGCTTCGTTCTCTCAGAGGCCACGTCAGCCAACCGGCAAATCCAGCCGGCTCTGCCTTCAGAATCCGGAACCAGCGTCTTCCCCCACCTACCGCGTGTGGCTTCTCTGTGTCACCTGCTGCCATTTCCGGGCCCATCACTGCACACTGTTCTCCACACTACAGCTGGGAGGTCCTTTTTTTCCCTCCAGAATGAACTTTTAAAACCATGTCTGTCTGCGGCACAAAACCCCAGCAATTTTCCATTTCGTTCAGAAGATAATCCAAATTCCTTACCAAAGCCCATGAAGCCCCACGTGACCTGCCCCTCCCTCATCTGCTCGCGCGCCACCTGCACTCTTCCTTTCTGTTCTTTGGACGCATCACTCCTGCCTCAGGGACTCTGAACTCACCTCAGGACCAGCGTACCCTGTGACTTTCCCCCTATCCTCACTTTATTGAGGTCTCTGAGGTTCCCCCGCTCAGGGAGATCTAATGGAGCCAGTCATCTTCCCTCAAATCACCATGCACAACCGAAAGTGAACACCATTCTTCTCTTGGCCAAAGACAGTAATCTGCAAGGAATGACAGGGGTCAGGATGGGGTAGACATGATCAGAACTATTCCTTCTCTCTCTTGACTTGCTTTGAGCCCACGCCAAACATTTCTACCTTCTTGTCCTGTCCTGACTGCATGCAATGTCGAGACAAGGGGCCGGCAAACCCTTCTAGATCGAAGACAAGCAGGCCAGCCTCAGGGCCGGGGGAGTGACAGCCATCTCTCATGCGGGTCTGTGTCTCTCCATGCTTAGCAGCTCTGTCTTTGGTATTCCTGAACGCAGATAGATTATAAATCCTTGTTTCTATAGGACTTCTTGGGCCTACCTTGTATGCTGAAGTTGGAGACATCATGAAAGTTCACTTTAAGAATAAGGCAGACAAGCCCATAAGCATCCATCCTCAAGGAATTAAATACAATAAATTCTCAGAAGGTAAGAGTAATTTAATACTCCTCTGGCAGTGGAAAACATACAACTCTAACACCGGTGTCAGACATTTAAAACCAGATTGTTAACCACATGTTAGAGAAATCTCCTTTCCTTCAAGGGGTGACTATGAAAGCTGTTGCCTTTGTAAGTCTTAGGGAGGAAAAGGAACAAAATCCGGAGCCGTCTGGACCTCAGGTGTTTACTAGGTTCTTGCTCTTTAACAGCTGGATGGGAAAATTGCCTAATCTTTCTGAATTCCAACATATGCACGTGTAAATGAGAACAGTAATACATGCACATTTCAAAGTGGGTTAAAGCAGGGGGCGTCCACAGACTTCTCTGTGGGAAGCCAGGTCCTAAGTATGTTGGTTTTGGGTTATCTCTTGTAACTGCTCAACTCTACCTTTCAACACAAACACCATCACAAACAATGTGCAAGTGAATGAGTGTGACTGTGTCCCAATAAAACTTTATTTACAAAAACAGACAGCTGGCTGGATGTAGCCCAAGAACCGTAGTTTGAAACAGTGGCATTGGACTAATGTGGCACGGGTGGCCTGACACAGAAAGCGCGCTTCATAAGTGGTATTTGGTGGTTGCGGTGGCGGTGGCGGTAGAAGTCTTAACACAATTTTAGATGAAGTGAAATGGTTAAGAACTTGCGCTTTGAAGGCAGACATACGTTCCCATTCCAGATGCATCACCTCTGGTTCTATGAGCGTTACCTCTCTGAGGATTAAAATGAGACTGTTCAGGTAGTGTCTGAAATGAGACTGTTCAGGTAGTGTCTGAAATAGGATTCCTGGAACATGGGAAGCCCTCAGTAAATCACGATGATGATGATGGCAGCGACAGCAAAGGTCACAAAGACGAAGGTGGTAGAAGTGACCACATCAGCCACGGGACAGTAAGTACTGTTGACGACCTTGCTCTGATTATTTCTATCACGATCATTCAGACCACAACAAGCACAGCAGACTTCTCTTAGGAGCTGATATCAGAAAATTGTAACCATATTGTACTAGGTATTAGTATAATAACACGTTTAAATACCTTCAGTCCTTTCATGACTCACAAATTTTCTTTCTCCCATATGTTCCAGCCGTCATACCTTTGAAGGGGGGCAATTAAGCAGGAAAGTGATTTACAGCGCAGGTTCTGGAAGTAGACTGCTTGGTGCAAATCTTGGCTTACACTTATTAGCTGTGTGGCTTTTGAGAAGTTGCCCAACCTCTCTGTGCCTCATCTCTCTCTCGTCTGTAAAATGAGACTAAGAATCGTACTACCTCATATAGGTTTGTTGTCATGAAATCTCTGGATAAGGCCTAGCATATAATGAACACTTGACAGATATTAGATGTGATAGTGAGGTTGATTTTTCAGTTAAAATGTATTCAAATTATGTTACATCTCAATTAAAATTTTTAAGTGTGTTCAGATAATTTCCTACTTATCTGGTAATTTGTGGATTACACAGTGTGTTTTACATTTATTATTTCTTGTGTAAATTAGTAGTTAAACTCATTCCAACTAACACATAAAGGACTGATAATAGGTTAATGAACTACCCTTTCCTGGAGTATTT
The DNA here is from genome assembly GCF_022355385.1 of Mustela nigripes. NCBI lineage: Eukaryota > Metazoa > Chordata > Mammalia > Carnivora > Mustelidae > Mustela > Mustela nigripes. Next base: position 1,760,587 of record NC_081566.1, on the reverse strand, counting down.
GCATCAGCCCTTAATCTTTGGCTTGAGGAAGAGCAATGAGCATTAACTGAAACATCAGACATCTTTAAGGGCCAATTTGGCAAGACTCTGAATGAGGCAGAATGTGCAAGAGTCTGTCCTATATTCCTAAAATCATACAGTGGCATAACAAACAACCATTTAACCTACTTATGAGGCTTCCAGGCAACTACATTGAGAATTCAGCAATGTCATGCCAGAGGGAGGAACCCCCAAATGTCCCATCCAGGTTCCATTTCAAATGTGGGAGGAGGTAAGGTTCATGGACTTTGTATTCTAGCTGGGCTGTTTGCATAGGGAACGGACCTTGCAACATTATGCCCCTTTCTTTACTGTTTATTTGTTCCTGCACCCCCCCCCCTCCCAGCCAGTTGTCTATGAGCAGATGTTTAAGATGCTCCTGCCACTTCCACTGGTCACCTCACTATTGCCCCTAGTTGCCTAAATCCGAGAAAGGTAAATACAGATTGGTGGGGAAAGTGAAATTTTTATTTTGGAAACGAGAGGCAAACTCAATCTATTTAAGATTGAGTGCCTTGTGTGGAAAAAGACAAGGCTTCTGTTCATTTTATTTTGCCCTCTGCTTTAAAATAAAACATCTTCTTCTTGCCTGACACTCATCCTGGCCCACAGCCGTCCTCCAGGGCTTGAACTATCTGGGGCAGTGTGGGAAATCAATGAAGCACACACTGGGCCAGTGAGAGCCCAGACTCCTTTTTTGCAGACGTAGAAGTGGATGGTGGGAGATTGAGACGGTATAATAGGCCTAAGGCAGGACTCAGTCCTTGCCCCTGGGGCTACTTGATCTGACGAGTCAATGATCCAACCTTGACCACAATCCTACTTTTCTGGGAATTAGTCCTTGAGCTCCAGCAAGCATTTGGAGACCTGTTTTCATCAGTTAGAAGGAAAGGACAGCCTTGGAAAGAATGCTGGCTTCAGAGCCAGAATGACCTGGCTTTTAAATTTGGGCAATTTGGGGCAACCTTCTTTACCACTAACCTTTACTTTTACATCTGTGACACGGGCATAGCGATTCCTCCCCTTGAAGGTTATGGCCGGGACCAGTCGTAGTATGTGTCAAGTTCTGGGCCCATGGTTGATGCATGACGATGTTACCTGTTGTTGGTTATTTCGTGGCTCGTCATTGTGACTGCATTAAGATTTGTTTTCAGTCGCTTAGATTAAAGGAAGTCCCTGGCCTTGGATAGTCCTCATCATTTTACTTGTACTTGAATGAAATAAAACTCTCTCTTAGAATTGAGATGTCAAAATGAACTAAAATTAAACAGAAAACCTCAGTTATCCAGAGCACAGAGGAATGAATCATTTTGAATTATTATATTTTCCAGATAGTTTGGAATTTACTTCTTAAGTGTCTAAGATTTTTTTTTAAACACTTTGGATATATGTTACATTTCCCAGACTCTTTAAAACACAAGATGAGAAGTAAAACTCCAATCTCTTTCTAAGCCATTATTTCTAATCTACCATGAGATTATACAGACACCCACGGATATTAGAATTATATACAAAGTAGGCAGACTTGAAACAGACTTGAAAATTATTGTCTATGGTATTGTCTATCGGTAAAGACCCTGAGCTTTCATTTGTGGGTGTTGTTTCTTAATACCTATTTTGGTTGGCCAGAAGTCGTGTTGCCTTTTGAATTCTTGGCTATGCTTTAGTCTCCCATCCAAGTACTAACCAGGCCCAACCCTGCTTAGCTTCTGAGATCAGACGAGATCGGGCGCGTTCAGGGTGGTATGGCCATAGACTTGGCTATGCTTTAGTTCGTTGATGGTTGGAAATCTGAGTTCTGGCCAGGGAAGACAGTACTCTGAGTGAAAGTCTCATGCTGGCTGTGGATCCATAAATTGGCAGCGCCTGATACAAAAGCAAGGTTGTAGCTCAGTGTCGCACTCGCACCACTCCCCAGGCATGACTGGGAGACACCTCACTAGTACTTAGGGCAAGGACGAGTAACCCATTTGATGGGTTGGACAAATCACGATTTACAAAAAATGCTCACAAGAACATTTCCTTTAGGCATGTGTTTAATAGGAATATATTCTGAAACCAGGAAATAAAATATATGCAGCTATACCTGATCACTTAAAAACTTTCTATCACTAAGAGCCTAAATTTGAGGCTAAAATTTCAGAAACTAACTTGAACACACGGAACTGTTTCTAATATGCACCGTTGAGCAACTTTTGTTCTTCAGTAAGATTTCTGTAGCTGTTTTGGTCAATTAACTTTAAAAGTTTGCTTCAGAGTGAATCTTAATAGTATTTGTTTATTGCTTTATGTAGTCACTTAAATGTGTGAGTTGCATTATGAGTATTTCATCACAAAATTAGTTTTATAATATTCAGCTGTCTGCTAGTGAGCCAACTCTGAATAGAAATGATAGATAGACAGATAGATGAGATGCATTTTCCATCAGATATTTTTTTTACATTTGGTGTTGCCAAATTCTCCATATGAAAACTTAGTCTTTTGGATTTGTCCAAAACATTCCAATGCTTATGTGGGCAGTGGTGTTTCACTTTTCATCTGAATATTTTGGCATTTCTTTGAGTATATGATAAATACCCAAAACAAACTGTAGTGGCTGATATAATAATTCTCGTAAGTGTCAGAAATGTGAACGCCCCTTCAAGAGAGACTTGCCCTCCCCATGCCGTTCAATCCATTTCCTTAGAAAACATCGGCATTCTACTTTGCCTGTTAACTAAATTACAGCTTCTTTTTTTTTTTTTTAAGATTTTATTTATTTATTTGACAGAGAGAAATCACAAGTAGATGGAGAGGCAGGCAGAGAGAGAGGTGGGGAAGCAGGCTCCCTGCTGAGCAGAGAGCCCAGTGCGGGACTCAATCCCAGGACCCTGAGATCATGACCTGAGCCGAAGGCAGCAGCTTAACCCACTGAGCCACCCAGGCGCCCCTAAATTATAGCTTCTGAAAGAAGGCTCCTAGTCTTTGAATGTACACTGAAGCACGCCCTATGTTAATTAAATGGAGAGGAAAAGGGTTGTTTAAAAAAAAGAAAAAATGAGTAACAAGGGAGGATCTCAAGAACGAGCAGCCTAGTGGGTAACCGAAGTGGGTCTTTACGTAATTTTACTTTCCCAAAGCTTATAGGTAGCATTTCACATTTAAAAAAAAAAATACTGAGAACCTTTTGGCTAATAATTGGTTTATCATGATCAGTAAACAAATTGCAACACTGACTATGGGCAGAGCAGGCAATGAACAAACTTGAGTAAATATAAAATGAACGGTTACCCTTGGTGTGAAGAATTCATTCTCGCACAAAGCTGAACAGGGACTTCTTGTGCTCTAGCACAGTAGTCTTTCCTGTCTGTTTCTCCTCTCTTCAGTTAAGAGCTTAAACTTTTATTTCGATTACAAAGTCAAAGTCAGATTCACCAAAAATGCGTTTCATAAATGCTTCCTTTAAGTAACTGCTTGTATTTCATGCTTCATATTACCTAGGTTGTGAAATCAAAGCTACCACATGCCTCTTTTGTTCTAGACTAAATATAGGATAAAATACTTTGAAGTTAAAAGAATAAAAACACTGATTAAATTATCCCAAGATTACCTCATAAGTAATAATCCTCACTTAGCGTAATTAGAGAATCTTTCCCCATGTACACATTTGTTCACTATTTCTTTCAAGACGCTCATTATCCACCTTTTAAGTTGTATCGTGAACATAATCAAAACCATTCATTCAACTATTTTATTTTTTAATATTTTATGTATTTATTTGACAGAGAGAGATCACAAGCAGGCAGAGAGGCAGGCAGAGAGAGAGGGGGAAGCAGGCTCACTGCTGAGCAGAGAGCCCGATGCAGGGCTCGATCCCAGGACCCTGAGATCATGACCTGAGCCGAAGGCAGAGGCTCAACCCACTGAGCCACCCAGGTGCCCTGATTCAATTATTTTAAGTTTATCTTGTATGTAACTTCATATTCTTATTCACGTCAAATGAATATGAAATTCTCAATAATTTACTTTGATCAACTAGACAGACACTTAAAAACCATTGTTTGTTCAAATAAAACTGAATATGAAACCCTGATCATTTAAAAATAAATTTGATAGCATTCAACAATCAGTCACATTGCTATATCTAGTATGTGTTAAATCTTTTAGGGTGATTCTTAGATATTGATATTGTTTGGTTCATATTATGATGCACAATGTGTTCTAATTGTGGCTTCTCCACTGAAGTAGCCCTAAAAGAAATCTAGAGGGGAAACCCGTCACAACCAAGACACCAGCATGTACCCTACTGTTAGCTGAGCTGTGAGTCCCTCAGGTCTTACAGACTTCTTTGTATTTGTGTCCGGGAACCTCCCTCAGCCCGGAACATGATCATGGCGATGATGATGATGATTTCTGGACTGAGGAACTGAGGAGTGGATTAGAGAGTAGAGCCTACACATTGTTTCCCCTTTGATCTGAAACCTATTAATTTTGCTGGTGATTATGAGCAATCTTATTACCAGTTTTTGCCACTTTTAGAGTAGATAAGTCACCACCTCTAATCTTTCTCACGTGTGTTGACAGAACTCAAGGGCACTTAGATACACCTTATCAGATGTACAGCACAAAGGAGAGAGGTTGTATCAGTTGCAAATTGGCTGAGAAAGAAAATAGTCAGCATACTCAAATGTATTGCGACGGGCCGTCATAGCATTGGTCAGGAGCCAGACATTTTACATGTGTTTTTAGTCCTCATTACCCATCAAAAATGATTGTATTGTTGCTAGAGAAAACATTATATTGTTACAAACCAGAAAAGGGAGGCTAAAAGAGAGGTTAAAGAAAGCCAAATTCACAGAGGCAGCAAGTGTTTTAACCAAGAAATTTCAATTCTGGACTCTCTCACAATCCAGTGAGAGAAAGTATCATTAATTATATAATTTCATAAATATTTAATTAAAAATGTGTATATGAGGGGTGCCTGGGTGGCTCAGTGGGCTAAGCCGCTGCCTTCGGCTCGGGTCATGATCTCAGGGTCCTGGGATCGAGTCCCATATCGGGCTCTCTGCTCAGCAGGGAGCCTGCTTCCCTCTCTCTCTGCCTGCCTCTCCATCTACTTGTGATTTCTCTCTGTCAAATAAATAAATAAAATCTTTAAAAAAATGTGTATATGATATTTACATCTAACTATATTCATAAATACATGTAATATTCACCAAGGAATGGGTGAACTGCATTTAGGCTGATGTCTGAAGGATGCGCACACATTTGTCCAGAGAAAGAGAGGAAGGACTTCAGAAGTTACCTCTTGGCCTACAAAGAATATCACTTTTTGTCCTTCTGAGAGCTTCTGAAGGCAATGGAAAGAAAGCCACTTTCTACTCTAGGAATTTCCTGTGAGGCTTTAACAGCTGGAACAGTAGACACATCATGTCCAGAAACACCATTTTCTAACTTCATGAGGCCAAGAATCAGGAACATTGAATCAGGGCCATTGTGCTTGGTTGGAGTTAGCTCTAGTCAACAACTCGCCATGCCAGGTCCAGTCAGTAGACAAGAGGGCAACTCTCCTTATCAGACCTGTTTGTCCTTTGCTTCTAGAATTATTTTGTAACTTCCCAGAGATAATCCTTCCTATTTGTTAGCAGAGACTATTCCTTATACACTCTTTTTTTCTTTTCCATTTAGACTGAAATAATATTATTACTCTCGGGAAATTGTCCAAACTTTTAAAATTTCTCAACTCCTGGGGGCACCTGGATGGCCCAGTCGTTATGCGTCTGCCTTTGGCTCAGGTCATGGTCCCAGGGTCCTGGGATCGAGCCCCGCATCAGGCTCCCTGCTCAGCGGGAAGCCTGCTTCTTCCTCTCCCACACCCTGCTTGTGTTCCCTCTCTCACTGTGTCTCTCTGTGTCAAATAAATAAATAAAATATTTTTAAAAAAATTTCTCTACACCTTAATCGTCAGACCCTTTTTTACTTCTTTAAAGATTTTATTAATTTATTTGACAGAGCACAAGCAGGCAGAGTGGCAGGCAGAAGGAGAGCAGGAAGCAGACACCCCAGTGAGAAGGGAGCCTGATGAGGGGCTCCATCCTTGGACCCTGGAATCACGACCTGAGTCGAAGGTAGCCACTTAAGCCACTGAACCACCCAGGTGCCCCCAGATCCTTTTTTTAATATTCAGATCCTTTTCATCATCTGAGTGAAATTTCAGCCCATAGTCAATTTGGCCATCAATGTCAAGCTATCTTTGAGGGCAAAAATAAGATACAGTGTGATCCCATGTTAAGCTTTTCACTAGCACAAGTGTCACAACACGGATGCCTACAGCTTTCAGGAGGGAAGTCAATGAAAAAAATGTGCCCTTTAAGGACTGGGGACCACAGAGTCATTGTCTTATCTAAAGGAGGTAGCCAGGATTCAGGGCAGCAAATTCTATGCAGAAATTTGGTCACAAGAACAGCATTTTAGTGTTGTTCTTGAAGAACAACAGAAGAAAAGACAGCAACTCAGATTCTTATATATTATCTCCATAATGTTAATGTTGGCGTGTAATTTGTTGTAATACCGTGCATTCCTAATCACCTATGAGCTAAGACATGATAACCTTGATTCTAGCCCACAGGATCTTAAATCTTAGAAATTCAGCATACATTCGGTGAGCACCTTCTCCATGCCAGGCACTGTGAAAGGTACCAGAGACATTAGCCAGATACAAACCAGCACCTGCCTTTGAGTGGCTCACTTTCTGGTGACAGAAATGTGCATGATGTAAATTGTTATTATTTCGTAGTAGAAAATGAACTAAATCATCCAGTGCCATACATACTTAATTATAAATTATCACAGCTTCTGTAGAAGAAAAAATGGGTAGTACAATTAGAGACCAGGAAAGGGGTAGGCTTGTATTTAAGGTGACATCTAAAGGATGAGCACATATTTACCCAGAAGAAAGACAAAGAGGGAGAACACTCCAAGCCGAGGCAGTGCTATCTGCCAGGACCTGAGGTTGGACGGAACTTGGCTGGTTTGGGGAACTAAAAGGTGGCCCCAGAGAGTGTTACATAGTATCAAGGGGAAAAGTCATACACAATAAGTATGGAGAGAGAAGTGGGGTAGATTACATATGGACTTGTGGTCCATGTTAAAAATTTTGTAAAAGAAGAAGCTGTGGTTAGGATTTTAAACAGGAGTATGGCAAAGTAAGATCGAAAGTCTAAAGGCATCATTCTGTATACAAGTCGGGAAATTGATTGGGAGGGTAGTCTTGCACCAGAATCCCAGTGACCAGTTAATAGGCTAATTCTGGAGTCCAGTTTTATCCTAGGGTTATGGCATTAGAGACACAGGGAAGAGTGTAAACTTGGGATATATATTTTGGAGGTAGTAGGTGGCCTTGAAAGTTTTGCCAAATGAATTAATACAGCTGGATTTGTGTTGAGAAAATAGTAACCAGACTCGGTCTCCTGTCAAGATTTTATGGTCCAGCCATATCTAGTCTTCTTTTCCATATGCCATCAGTGTAATCACCATCAATAAATCGTAGCTTCTAAGAGCATTAAAGTCCATCTTTGTTTCCTATCTGTAAGGCTGATATTATGACTATCATGTCATTTCAAGTTTGGTTGTATTCATTCCCATTCATATAAAGATGCTCTGTCCTGTGAAGATATGTCAGTGAATCTAGATATATCTACTCAACTCTTCTGTCTTATGGCTTCTGTGCTCAGAACCCCATGCAGTACATGGTGCATGTTGCTGCTGTGCCCAAATGCCTCATTGATGATGGAAGCTTGTGCCTTATTCCACACTCCCATCTGGAGAGCCCAAACATGCTGGTGCTATGCAAGCTCACATGAGTGTGAGTAGACCAGACTCGTCCTGATAATGTGCAGTTAGCTACGACAGTAGCTAATAATCTACAAAATGAAATCATCTGTATAGGAATTCAGCAGTTCAGCTTTGGCTTCTGAAAATGAGGGATTGTATCCATCCTTTTGCTTAACAATGAGACAGACAGACAGACAAAACATATGAAATAGCAGTTTTCAGACACTGAACAACAGACGATGCAAGGGAATGCTCCAAGGGAGGAGGATAACAAATGAGGTGGGTCTGTGTGTACCCAGGCTCACTGCATGGAGAGAGTTTCCAGGACAGCACGATGAAGGTGAACTCAGGCAGAATTCAATAGTCCTTTAGTTAAAGAAACAGAGTTTAGACTTTTGGTAGGCTGAAGTGGCTGGATTTGCAGGATGGAATCCTCAAGAGGATGGTACAGACAAAGAGAAGGAGTTCTTAAGAATCTACATGGAGGGCTGTCAGGTCTTCAACTCAGTGTTGATCTGCACATGCATGTGAGGAGAGTATTAAAAGTATGGAAAATACCACCAGAAAGAAACAGGCAGAACAGTCCCTGGACCACACACAGAGAAATAGTTTATGTTCCCATCATTAAACAAGAAAAGACCTAACAAGCGGGCACTCAGTAGAGGTAAGTCAACAGAAGGCACAGAAATTGGATAAAATTAGTCCAGACTGCAGACTACTCAGAAGGTGATGAAACTTTAAAAACAAGACTTGAAAGTATCCAATCAATTTCACACCTCTTCACTGTGTGCCAGTGTAACATATTAGTTACAAGAATGCAACAAAATTCAGCAACCAATATGTAAAACTCACAACGCTAATAAAGATTAACAAGCATTAGAAGGAGCAGGAAATGTACTACTTAAATCAATAGAAACAGACCCAGAGATAAATGATAGAACTGGCCGGCAGAGACATTCAAACAGCTATTACGAAGATTCTCCTTATGTTCAGAGCATGATGGGGAGAGAGATGGAAGACATGAGGACACACAAATGGAAACTCTGCAGATGAATATAATGGCTGCAATGGAGAGTATACCAGATGAGATTAACAGGGGATATTATACATAACAATGGAAACTACCCAGGTGAATCATGAAGATAAGAGAGACTGAACAAAATGAACAAGACATTGGTATTCTATGGGACAATATCCAGCGATGTCACATATGTATAACTGGAATCCTAGAATGAGGAGAAACAGAAGAAATATTTGAAGACATCAAAGCTGAAATTTTCCAAATGTGATGACAGCTATAAACCTACAAAGGTTTGACAAAACCAAGAAGAAGGAACATGAAGAAAACCCTTACCAAAGCACATCATGATCAAGTTACTAAAGATCTGTGATGAAGAGAAAATGTTAAAAGTTGTCAGAACAAAAAAAAAAAAGAAAGAAAGAAAAGGGGCGCCTGGGTGGCTCGGTGGGTTAGGCTGCTGCCTTCGGCTCAGGTCATGGTCTCGGGGTCCTGGGATCGAGTCCCGTGTCGGGCTCTCTGCTCGGCAGGGAGCCTGCTTCCCTCTCTCTCTCTCTCTCTCTCTCTCTCTCTCTGCCAGCCTCTCTGCCTACCTGTGATCTCTCTCTGTCAAATAAATAAATAAAATTTTAAAAAAAGAAAGAAAGAAAAGAAAAGATCCAAAAATGAAAATAAGAGTGACAGCAGACAGTGGAAACAATGCAAGCCAGGAGATAATTAGGGATATCTTTAAAGTACTGGTGTGCAGTGGGGGAAGGGCATTTTGTCCCCTTAATATTCTGTACCACAAATATCCATTTAAAATGAAGAAAAAAGAAAGACTGTCTCAAGCATAGAAATAAGAAGTAATTTCCCACTTGAAGTCCAGAAAAACACATGAAAGGAAGTCTTAAAAAAAAAGAAAAAAAATGATATTAAAAGACTATTTGTATCCACAAGAAGGAATAAAAGGCTTCAGAAATGGGTAAACATAGAGAAAGTTTTTCCTCATTTTTAATCTGTTGAAAAGACAATCATCTAAACTTCAAAGCAAAAATAACAAAATTTATTAGGGGGGTAGTATATATGCAGAAGTAAACTGTATGCATGATGAACAGTAGCACAAAGACCAGGAGAAACGGAAATATACTATTGCGAGTGTCTTACAAGTGAAATGGCATCATATTATTTGAAGGTAGACTCTGATAAGTTAAAGTCATATATTGTAAACCGAAGGCACTAATAAAACAAAGAAAAGCTAATAGTAGTGGAGATAAAAAGAGATACTCGATTAATCTAAAAGAAAGCAAGAAAGAAGAGAAAAAGGAATCAAGACCAGATGGATCAATAGAAAACAAGAGGAAGGCGGTCGACTTAAACTCAGCCGTATCAGTGATTATATCATAAGCAAACGGAAAGAACACTGCAACTAGGAGATTGTAAGCCCAGATAAAAAGAATCACCTTCCTCTATGCTGAATTTGAGAAATCCACTTTAAAGACAAGGACGGGGAAAGGCAGAAGACGGAAGAAGATACACCACACGAACATGAGTGACACAAGAGGGCATGTGATCTATTGTTCGCTTCCATGACCTCAGAGGACAGAGGAAAGGAGTGACAACAGCAGATCGGAAGCTGCTGGCCCAGAGAGCAGGGGAAGGTTCTAGCTGCAAATGGCACAAGGCAACTTCCCAGAGCAAGAAAACTGTCCTGTACCTTCATTGTGAGGGTAGCCATTCCACTCCACACATCCGTCAAAATGCAGCTAGCAGTATACTTAAAACTGGTGGGTTTTATTGTACGTGACTTCAGTAAAGATGACGAAAGGAAGAGGGGGAGGCAGAAAAAGAGAGGAAAGGGGGAAGAATAGAGAAGAAAAGGAACAGGAAGAGAGAATAGGAGTGAGAAATTAATCATTTGTTTTAAAAAAGCACAATCGCTTCAGTAAGAACGGTTTCCACAAAGCCTTCACCCCATCGTGTTAAACATCTGAGCCCTTTTTTCCAATCCTTTTTGTCTGCTCATGTCTCCACTCTGATGGTCTCCCCTTTGACGTCTAATTTATCAAGCTGTTGTACCAAACAGAAGGTAAATGCATCCCCAAGAGAAGTTCCTGCACCGGCTGATGACCGTGAAGCTCGCCTGAGTAAACGAGGCATGGCTCACACATTTGCTGTCCACGACACTGACCTCCCCCTTCCTGACCTCACTTGCTCCATCTCTAGCCGCATCCTCTTCTTGCTGTTGAAGATCCACCCAAGTCTCTTCTCTCCATCTTCCGCATCTCCGTTCCCTCTCTTCAGTAAGGAAGACCAGCTTCGACATCCTGCTCCTCTCCCACCAGTCAGGACACCAGAGTATATGTGGGACTGTTAACAGCGGGTCTTCAGACACGCAGGGGACAGGAGGAGAACATCTAAACATCGGATGGTAGACACATTTCATAATCACAGCGGTGACCAGACGGCGTAAGGGAGCTGGGCTCCAAGGCTCTGGGGATCGTCAGGGTGATCACAGGATGGGGGGTGGTAAAGTGAGGAACTAGGGCTGGGGTTGTCAGAGGTGGGAGAGAAGATATGAAATACAGAAGGAAAACAACATAGAAAAAGCTCTGAGTGTACTCACATCCAATGCTAACAGGCAATTAAATGAAAGAGATCTTGTCAAGCACTATAGAGAAAATAGAAATAAAACCCATTCTCTTAGATTGAGGTGATTTTCTGGTAACAGTGATTCAACTCTCTGATGATACCTAGATACTAATCATTTAGATACCCTAGAAAATGAACTTTCTAAACCTTACCGAATATACTAGTCGCTTTCTGATTCACTTCAAATCACCATAGACCAAAGCCCTTATAATTGCATAAAGAAGTGGGCGTATGTGAATTTTTCCAAATAATGAAGGTTCACTATTAAAAGGCATAGATACCTCTGTAGAGACGTTATGTTCCCCCAGATTTGAGGATGATAAAACGTTGTCCTCAGTGACTGTCCAGGTGTTTCCATGGCTCTTTTTCTCCAGGTGCTTCTTACTCTGACCACACGTTCCCTGTGGAGAAGATGGATGACGCCATAGCTCCGGGCCAGGAATACACGTACGAGTGGAAGATCAGTGAGGGCAGCGGACCCACACACGATGACCCTCCGTGCCTTACACACATCTATTACTCCTATGAGAATCTGATACAGGACTTCAACTCTGGGCTGATTGGACCTCTGCTCATTTGTAAGAAAGGTAAGGAAAAAAAGAGAGAGAGAGAGAGGGCAACAACTAAGATTGAAATGGTAAGGTATACTATAGTGAAATGAGAATTGGGAGAATCTTGGAACCTTTCTATAAATCAAAGGGAGAAGCACAGAAACCAGATCCTTGCTCACATTGGTATTTGAGGGTCGGAATATTCCTGTTTCTTCTAATCCTTCCTTTTTCTCAGTCCTGGGAGACTCTCCCAAGTAAATCCCTGTCTGAGAGTATGTTCTGATACCAGGTCCATAAGATCTCTAGCATTTACCTCAAGGCCAAGTCTTCTTGAAAGTATACATCCTATATATTGCTGAGAGTACTTGGAAAGAAATTTAACATACGACCCAGCAATCGCACTACTGGTATTTACCCTAAAGATACAAACATAGGTATCCAAAGGGGCACGTGCATCCGAATGTTTATAGCAGCAATGTCCACAATAGCCAAACTATGGAAAGAGCCTGGATGTCCATCAACAGATGAATGGATAAAGAAGATGTGGTATATATACACAATGGAATACTATGCAGCCATCAAAAGAAACGAAATCTTGCCATTTGTGACAATGTGGATGGAACTAGAGGGTATTATGCTGAGCAAAATAAGTGAATCAGAGAAAGAGAATTATATGATCTCACCGATATGAGGAATTTGAGAAACAAGACAGAGGATCATAGAGGAAGGGAGGGAAAAGTGAGACAAGACAAAACCAGCGAGGAAGACAAACCACAAAGTCTCTTGATCTCAGGGAACAAACCGAGGGTTGCTGGGGGGTGGCGGGATAGGGATGGGGTGGCTGGGGATGGACACTGGGGAGAGTCTGTGCTAGGTGAGTGCTGTGACGTGTAAGCCTGACGATTCACAGACCTGTACCCCTGAAGCAAATAGTACACTGTATGTTAATTAAAAACATAAACAACCACAATAAACTACACTGTGGGAAATGATGTGATAGACTCGCCCCCTGTCCATACATACACACATACACACATTCCTGATTCATTTACTCACTGCACAAATACACATTGGCATTGCCTGGTATATAAAAATACTGTGGTGGCGCTGAAAAAAATTCAAATTTATAAGAAGCTCTTACTTCATTTTACTTTCATTTACTGCCAGCTGCCTTTCTCAGCTGAGAGAATGGACTAACCTTGACCTCCACAAATTCTTTAACGCCTCATCACACGTACAAGCAAGGTGGCTGTGTGGGACTCGGAGGGTGCCTTGCCTGCTGAGCTGAAGTCTCTGTTCATTGGCCTCTTGACACTCAAGAAAATGAGTACTTTCACTAAAGTCCTGACCATCACCACATTGTTTTCTTCGTGCCTGGTCAAGTTTACCTCTAAATCCCATTCCTCAAGGCTGTGAGATGTCAGAGAAAATCCTTACCATGGCACTAGGATTTTAGCAAGCCCCCGATCACTATTACTTGATAGAGATGCTACTTTTTAAAGATTTATTTGTTGGGGCACCTGGGTGACTCAGTCAGTTAAACATCTTCCTCCAGCTCAGGGTGTAATCCCAGGGTCTTGAGTTTGAGCTTCTCATCAGGCTCCCTGCTCAGTGGGAAGCCTGCTTTTCCCTCTCCCACTCCTCCCCCTGCCTGTGCTCTCTCTGCCTGTCAAATAAATAAATAAAAACTAATAAATAAATAAATAAATAGATAGATAAATATTTATGTCTTTCAGAGAGAGAGAGTGTGTGTGTGCGTGTGAGTTGGGGGAGAGGCAGACAGAGCGGGGAGAATCTCAGGCAGACTCTGTGTCGAGTGTGGAGCCCAATGCGGGGCTTGATCTCTGGACCCTGAGATCCTGACCTGAGCCGACATCAGGAGTCAGCTGCTTAATCAACTGAGTTACCCAGGGGCCCCAAGATACTATTTTTAAAAATAAGAACTTCTTAAAGTTACCATCATGATTGACTTCTTGCCTTAAGTTTTTTGCTGTCTTTGAGTACCTAGTGAGAGTCTTCTGTCTGGGATGCTATTAAAAAGTATGTTCTTCCTTTCATAGGCGCCCTCACTGACAACGGGGTTCAGAAGATGTTTGACAAACAACATGTGCTGATGTTTGCTGTGTTTGATGAAAGCAAGAGCTGGAGCCCGTCATCATCTTTAATGTACACAGTCAATGGCTATGTGAACGGAACAATGCCAGGTAACATGTGGCCGGATGCCATCCAGCCACAGCGGAGTCATCAGTGCCTTTGGTCCGTTGTGTTCCTTGAAGTCCTACAGAAGTTGACCAAACTCATACACACTATTTTTCTTTTCTTTTTTAAGATTTTTATTTGTTTATTTAACAGACAGAGATCACAAGTAGGTAGAGAGGCAGGCAGAGAGAGAGAGGGAGAACAGGCTTCCTGCTGAGCAGAGAACCCGATGTGGGACTCGACCCCAGGATGCTGGGATCATGACCTGAGTCGAAGGCAGAGGCTTTAACCCACTGAGCCACCCAGGTGCCCCCGTACACACTATTTTTCAACTCCTGGTCAGAAAGATAATGTAATCCACTTAAGTGGGTCTCAAGATCCCATCATCTGTTCTTTATTTTGTGTTGGGTGTAGGCTTTTTTTTTTTTTTTAAAGATTTTATTTATTTTTTTGGCAGACAGAGATCACAAGTAGGCAGAGAGGCAGGCAGAGAGAGAGAGGAGGAAGCAGGCTCCCCACCAAGCAGAGAGCCCGATG